>NW_026781605.1:0-232000 GCF_030144855.1 Hypanus sabinus | reverse complement strand
GACGGAAACGTAGATGTCGTCCAGTGCTGATGGAGAACTGGACAGAGTGTCTGTGTACACAACGGGGATGTTTTATATATGGTGTCACAGTCGGATGGGGTGGGATGGGCTTGGTGTCTGAGCGGCCAAACTGGACAGCTGAATTAAAAAGTGAAAGATATTAAACTGAGGTCTGCAGAAGGAGACTGGGAGGGTTTTCATGTGTCCCTGGATCCAGATCACACTGAGGAGAAACCGGATCTATTTGAAAATGAAACAGAGGGGACAGTGAAAATCGTCGAAAATGCTGGAAACATCGATTCCGGATTGCTTGTGGAAAGAGAACCACAGTGAAAGTTTCAGTTTGGAAAATGGGAACAGTCGTGACCGCTGTCAATACAACTGTGGAATGTTGTAAATTAAGCTGCTGATTGCTCACTTACTGGTCTCATTACACATTTTGCTCGAATTACACAAAGCGATCAGACTGAGGTAATGTCAATGATACTGACGTGTTAATGTTCCATCCCCACAGAATTCACACCTGAGACACTGCCGGTGATGTAATTTGTTTGTTCAGTAACAATGGTCAGAGGTGGGACCTTGTCACTGGAGATCGATCCCCTGTATAAATCAGAGCCTGTTGCAGTATGTCAGCCCAGAATGTCTTGTCGAGCTGTGGTATTCAGAGCAATCGCGTTCACTGCGTCACTCAAATGGGATATCCAGTAATCTGGCGGATAGAAGGCATTTACTACCCTGTTATTTCAGCCGTTGGAATTCCCGGTAAGCCGTTGTTACTCCTGCAAACGGCATAAAGTGGGAGTTAATTCCGATGTTCTGAAGTGTTTCTATCGCTACTTGTTTCCACAGCCACCCGCCCAGTCCCTGCATTTCAGTCATGGGCAGAAGGCGCTGGCAATATTAATCCCATTGCTTTCGTAGCAGGCAACGCTCCATATTGGATCCAAGATGTTACCTTTGACTGAAATCCTCTCCGCTGTCTCGATGTCATGTAATAATTGTGAATCGAAATGTCTGCACAGGAGGACACCGGGCTACACTGCATCCCCGTGAGCCAGACGACCTGGAGTTTTGTCCGTATAAATCGACTGTGATTTGCCGGACTGGGTGATGGAACAACGCGAATGGCTCATTTATGTTAGAAATATGAGCAGAGGGAACCGCCGATGTGGATTTCATTTCATTCCTGTGATGCTCAGACCAGTGACGTTGGTATATCATACCCATTCCTTACTGCGGCCAGGACGCGTTGAACCAGCTGTCATCTGGTCGGTTTGGGAATTTACCCAGATTGAACACATTTACAAAACTCGTGGAGAGTTCTCTGTCACGCCGATATGGCACACTGTCATCGAGTTCACATGTTCTGGGTCTTGTTTCCGTCATTTGAAGCAGAAAAAATAACACAAGATGAAGTCTAATAATAATAATTTTGCTCTATTGCCCTGACAGGTCAGTAACTTCTCTGTTTCCCTCCCTCTCTCTTGCAGTTAACCTGGTGGCGATTGTTATCCTGTCCCGAGGAAAGTGCGGTCTCTCCAAATGCATCACTCGCTATCTGCTGGGAATGGCAGCGGCCGATCTCCTCGTCGTTATCTCTGATCCTCTGCTGAAGTGGACTGTACTCATATACTTTTGGTCTTCCTTCCTCTATTGGACTCCCGTTTGCAGGGTTGTTCGTTGCCTGCTCATAGGAAGCACCGGGGTCTCTGTCTGGCTGACAGTCGCGTTCACCTGTGACAGATTTGTGGCCATTTGTTGTGAAAAGCTGAAAACAAAATATTGCACCGAAAGAACGGCGGCTGTGGTTCTCTGGACAGTGAGCGTTCTGGGCTGTTTAGAAAGTATCCCTTTCTACTTCACATTGGAGCCTTCGATGATAATTGATGGAGTTTTCTATGGCTGTGTGAGCAAAGCGAGTTTCTATACGTCCCCCTCGTGGGCCGCATTTAAGATGATTCATCGCATTTTCATGCCTTTTCTCCCGTTTATTCTGATTTTATTATTCAATGCTCTGACAGTCAGACGGATTTTTTCCGCCAATAAAGTCCGGATGGGGCTCCGGGGCCGCAGCGACGGAAAGAATGACAAGGACCCGGAGATGGAGAACCGAAGGAAATCGGTGGTTTTACTATTCAGTATAACCGGTAGTTTTATATTCCTGTGGTTAACACTGCTGGTTTTTGATATCTACGTGCTGATTGCAAACATCCCTCGTTACTCGGACACTGATCCGATTTATATCGCAGAATCCACGGCGATGATGCTGCAGATCCTCAGCTCCTGCACCAACACATGTATTTACGCCGTGACTCAGAGCAAGTTCAGAGAGGAGCTGAAGAACGCGGTGAAATACCCGCTGAAATGGTTAACCAAATGCCTTAAATGATAGAGCGACTTGTTGGTTTCTGCCGGAGATTTCAGTCAAACACCATGTTTCCTCCATAATCTATCCACTTGCTGATATGTAGAGCCACGGGTAACAACTGAGCGCTCTGAAATACGCATGCGTTTTGTGATGATATATTTCACTCGCTGTTTACCCCGTACAGGTGAAATGTGTCCTTCATCAAATATGTAATATGCAACGGTCACCTCAGCTGTAATACACCCCAACGGAAGGTCTGTAGTCAGGTACCGCCCGTTTTATTTTAATAATCTCCATTACATCTTACAGCGTTTTACTCGGGGTTGGTCCAGTTGGGAAGAATCCTCTCCCTTTTCTCCATTCTCTCCGTTGTTTCTGATTCTTCATTTTCAGCGACGCTCACGTTGTTTTACTCCCAATATCTCTCACGTTGTCCTCGCTCACGCTGGTGAGGGGAACGTTATCAGACTGACACATAGCGGAGGTGTGTGTGTGTGTGTGTGTGTGTGTGTGTGTGTGTGTGTGTGTGTGTGTGTGTGTGTGTGTGTGTGTGCGTGCGCGTGTGTGTGTGTGTGTTTCTTTCCACTTCCAACTAATTTTCCATCTCCGGTCTGCCCCACTTTGTCCTTTCATTTCTGCCTCTTTATCTCCGTTCACATCCTGAGGTCCCGTGAAAATCTGTTTTCTCTGTTCCCTGTTTCTCTCCGTCCACACGTCCGGTCCCGTTCTGAACAGAATGTAATCTCAGTGCAGACGGGTGAGTTTCACCGTGAGGGAGACATAATCGGGCTGGAACAGAGCGTGTGTGCGTTTTTTTCCTTCTTTTTCAACTCCATCTCCATCTCCGACCTGCTCCCTCGTTGTCCCCGCATCTTTCCGGCTTTATCTCTGTTCACGAGGCCCCGTGACAGTCTGTTTCTCCCCTTCTCCGTCTGTTCTCTGTTTCTTTCTGACCACAACTTCCGTCCGGTCGCGTACTAAACAAAGTAAATCTCATTGCAGGAACATATATTTATATTGATCATCATTGTACCCTGAAATTTAATTAACTTCCAGAGTCACGGCAAAAAGTTATTTGTTTATTTTTTTTTCTTTCGAACTAACTGAACTCTACCTGGAAGTTTTATCGATGCATGAAAAATAAATGAATGATACTGGAAATCCGAAATAAAATTACTTTAAAAGATGTTGTACCTCTTTCTGACGGAACATTACTCACTCTGTTACATTTCCAGCTCCGTCTCACTGATGTCTGTCCTGCCACCGATCAGCGTTACACAACACCGGTGATTCTCCTCGCCCGGGGATGACGGAGATAAGAGTCGACACCACAGATATCTTTTCAAGCGCAGAATAGATTTATGCATCTCGCGCCAGTTATTGTCAGCTCAACGCTTTATCATAAATAATGTTTTTAGAGATATGTAAGGATTATATCCCATCTCCGGCCACCGTGAACACCAAAGCAGCGTGAATCCCAAGCGACGTCATTCTAGTCTTGGCCAATTTATCTCCCAATCAGATTGAGTGGCGTAAAGACTACAACATAAATGCCTGGCAAAATTAAATGACAAGACCATCGCAGTCCGGAGTTGGTAATGACCCGGGGTTAATTTTGTTTCGTGTCTCAGCGCAGGTTCTTATGTTGTTGACTGTTGTCCAAGTCTAATCGCAAACAGGAGAACATCTGCAGAAGCTGGAAATGAAAATATTACCCACACAATCCTAAGGAGCTCAGCAAGCCAGGCAGAATCTATGCAAAAGAGTAAACAGTCAATGTTCCGGGACGACACACTTCATCAGGGAGATGCAATTTAATAGGACCGGACGTTTCTACCATAATTGTATGTATAAGGTGATGAGCGGCATTGATCGTGTGGATAACCCAAGGCTTTTTTCCAGGGGCGAGATGACTAACAGGCGGGGTATACTTTTAAGGTACTTCAAGTTCCCACACAGAGAGTGTTGGGTGCGTGGCGTACACTGCCGGCGGCGGTGATAGAAGCGAATACAATAGGGTCTTTAAGAGCCTCTTAGACAGGTACATGGGACTTTGAAAAGTAGAGGTCTGTGCACTAGGGAAATCCAAGGCAGTTTCTAGAGTGGGTTTCATGGTGGGCACAACATTGTAGGCCGAAAGGCCTGTAATGGGCTGTAGGTTTCTGTGTTCTATGTTTTTTTTAATTGTAGTGTCGGCGACAGATGTTAGACACCCAGGCATGCCTCTCACAACTGCTGGTAATTGTGCAGATCACTGGACACTGGGTTGTCTGCGGCTCCGTGTCGTTCTGTTAAATTGCCATCAGTAATCCCTTGGCATGCTATCTTGCTAATCGCCCTTAAGTATTGCAAAAAGAAGTCACTCGTTATCACGACCTGGTTTCGGAACTGGTAAACTAAGAGAATTACCGGGACTGCAGGTTCGTACAAGCCCATCCTGATCGACATGGGCTTCTATGACAGGTTTCATGCTTTACATTGCCTCCAGTGACAAATCATGTAGCCGTATACATGATTTATACATATATAAAAGCCGTAGACCTTTTAGGACCGAGATGCGGAAAAACTCCTTCACACAGAGAGTGGTGAATCTGTGGAATTCTCTGCCACAGGAAACAGTTGAGGCAAGTTAATTGGCTATATTTAAGAGGAAGTTAGGTATGGCCCCTGTGGCTAAAGGTATCAGGGTTATGGAGAGAAAGCAGGTACAGGGTTCTGAATTGGATGATCAGCCATGAGCATGCTGAATGGCGGTGCAGGCTCGAAGGGCCGAATGGCCTACTCCTACACTCATTTTCTATGTTTCTATGTATAGTGCGTAGAGTAGCATTGATCTTCGTGTGGTGGGACGGAATGTACATGTCCCTCGTGATGTCTGTGTATCGCACACCGAGAGGGAGGGGCCGGCGAAAGCCACTCGTGTACGACATGCTCAGGCAAAGCAGGGGGAGCAAAAATGTCAAACTTTGTTTTATCGATGAAGGAGGAAATATTATCCACCCATCCTGAGCGGAATGAAGTTGTAGAGTAGCGTTAGTATTAGGCAGAGTTATACACTGTGTGCGGTTTAACTCCTGTAAAATCTGAAGCACGGGTCCGAGTAGTTGAGAAGTTGCCGTCTTTTCTGACTATAGTGACATGAGGGATTGAGTTTGGCAATTTAACTCTTTGATTCTGTTGCTCACTCAGAAACACTTCTGCCACTACGCCCTCTGGACCATAATAGATGTGTCCTGTAAAGAAAGAGTTTCTGCTCTGTTACGCATGGAAAGGAGCTTCTGGAGATTGCTCGGCTGAGATGTTTCAGTGTATCGGGAAACATTGTGGCTATATCTAACTTCCTCTTAAATATAGCCAATTAACTTGCCTCAACTGTTTCCTGTGGCAGAGTATTCCACAGATTCACTTCACCACTCTCTGTGTGAAGAAGGTTTTCCTCATCTCGGTCCTAAAAGGTCTACGGCTTTTATATATGTATAAATCATGTATACGGCTACATGATTTGTCACTGGAGGCAATGTAAACATTATTCAGTGTATGAATAGAAATTCATCAGAGGTCGGCATGTCGGAATAAACTGTCGTAGATAATACGCGGCGCTGGGCAGTTAATCGGTACCATCAATACGGTAGCGCAGAGTTGTCCTGCAAGACTATTCCAGCAGAAAATTCCCATCTATCCGCGAATACATAGACGCATAGAAAACCTGCAGCACAACATAGGCCATTACTCCAAGCGGGGTCTGACAAGGGTCCTATACAGCTGCAAAATCACCTCTCGACTTTTAAGCTTCAACCCAGTGTTGATGAAGGCCAATGCACCGTATGTCTTCTTAACCACAGAGTCAACCTGCGCAGCAGCTTTGAGCGTCCTATCGACTCGGCCCCATGGCCCCTCTGATCCTCCACACTGCCAAGAGTCTGATACCTAATGCAGTCAAAAACGAGAAATACAGTCGGCTATGTTTCCTGCTGATTTTTGCCTGCACCTGGTAACCTCTCGAAAATAATTATGCTGATGTGATGCCTTACAGGGTCCCCTTTAATCACTCGTCATTGATAACGTTATCTCCGTCAGTATCGTTTCTCATTCTATTCCTCTGGGGACGTTCCATGCACTGCAGGTCACGTGGGTTCCGCACACCACTTTCAATAACATGTGAACATATCCAGCCGAGGGGTTATAAATTTCACAAATTTGTCCCACAGCCCGATCTTCGGACGGGGTCCACCGCCGGATTACAGCGGAGGTGCCAATCATAATTTTTTGGATATTGTGTAACAGGATCGACTTCTGAATTCGCTTCTTTTTATTTCCCCCCCGGTCCCTGTTCTAATACGGAAATTATAGTCATGTCCCATTTTTCAGTCCCCTCGACCGGTGCAGAAGCGACCCAAAAATTGGGCTCATCTTTCCTTCGATATTTCTTTATCTTGCTGTTTGTCTCCCCCCCCCCACCCCGCCCCTCTGTTTCGTTTAACTGTGCTTTTCCAGGCGGGGTCGGGTGTTTGATTCTGTCGTATAGCTTCTGTTAGCATTAAAACTTTGTCCAGTCCTCATTCCGACCTGGGCCCAGGCTGTCTAAGTGAGGATCTAAACACTGAGACGCCTCCCCTTTCTTTTGTTTGGACATGGTTGTGTCAGTCAGTCTATTTTTATTTATTACGACGTTGATATCGCTTAGCTATCTCCAGCACTTATTCAGGTCCAGTCAAGTTTATTATCATTTAACTACACACTCGCACACCAACAAATATGATCCAGGTTGTATTTAATTGTCTATGACTCAGAAGAACCCTGTAGAACCACCGTCCTTGTGTCCAACCACACAAGCCACCAGTGAAAGGAATCACATGTCTACTGTATCCACTTTTGAACCAGACCTCATCAGCAGGGAGATTGGCGGCACCAGCGGCTCTCCCCGGGATTCCTTTCCTCGTTCAACCTTCCGGTTCTTTTTTTCCCGTTTTCTTCTTTACCATTACAGATAATACTCTCTCCCCATCCCCGCATTTCACTCATCAACATGACTATCATTACTTGCCATCTTCGTTCAATCTATTTACCTGGTTTTCATCTTTATCTGTACAGGAAACTCTCTCCCCCGCATTCCTGATCAACGTTACTGTTACTGCTTCCCGTCTGCCTTGAATCTACTTACCTGGTCCTGCAAAGGAAAGACCGTCAGTCGCAAGCAGAAACGGGAACGAAATTTTATTACATTCGTCTCTTCGAGTCTTATTTATATCTGCTGGTTTTATTTACTAATCGGTGAACACCTTGGGTGGGACTAGGATCCGGATCCGGACCTCCTTATTTCACACAACACTTCACATAATACTGCCGTCTTTCCTACTTGGTTCCGCCGATCCCATTCTTTCTACCCGCTCATTGGCCAGGATCAGGGCGGCTCAAAGCGGAACACCCAACGGGGGACGAACTCGGAATTGCCGCTGCGACCCTCAGTTACTCCATCGTTCCACCCCGTTTTTTCGGGATCCTGTTGGACTAAGGCAAATTGAAAAGAGATGCTAAAAAAGTAAGTTCAATTGGAGAATCTTGTATTTCAGCATGATGTGATGGAGAGTCCGCATTGTGGAACTCTGAGGTACAAGGAAAAAGATTGTCATTATGCCAAGCAGCAGAGAAGTGTGTCAACCCTCAGCAGAACAATGGAATTTGTTCACAATGTTTGTTTTCTTGACTTGTGTTCATCCGTTTACGCTCATCTCATTTGCGCAGCCGTGTTACCGTTCTGAGGAGTCGCAGTGACAGGCGCAATATTCTTCAGTGGAAAACGCAGATGTCTTCAACGTGACAAAGCTGAAGCAACATACTTTACATTCGGTGATTTCATCCACAGGGAGGGAGGTTGGAGGTCAGAGAGAGAGAGACGAAAGGTGATGGTGGTGAATCATGTCCGGAGGGAGGGAGACCGTGAATGCCGGTTGGAAGGAGTGGGTTCAAGGGGAGGAGTCACTAAAACGGGACGGATCGGATGTTTTGACAGCATTTTACAACAGTGGCGCTGAAATCCTAGAATGCTATTCGTGAAGGAAAACCCTTTAGCCTCTCACGGTATGTATTTCTGGATTTTGACACACTTCCCTACAAGCCCTCATCCCAGACTTACCCGCCCCGGCAGACTTTCTCTACCCCGTCTCTCTCCGCCTAACCCCGGTCTCTTTCTCACCCCAGTGTCTCTCCGTACACCCCCGTCTCCCTCTCCACTAGGCTCTTTCTCCATCATCCCGCTGCACACTAAGTGCCCCGTATCTCTTCACAATGTCTCTTTCCTATCTCCCTCTATCTCTCCGCATCTATACAGTTCCAGTCTCTCTCTTCCACCCACCAGTCTCTCCCCAGTCCCATCCCTACCCGATCTCTCTACCCATCCGAAATCTCTCTCATCAGCCCGGCTCATCTCCACCCATCTCCACCCACGCTTCCTTCCTCCCGATCTCTTTCTCCCCATTGCCTTCTCGTAACTCACCGGCCTCTCTCCCGACTGTCTTCTCTACTCTGCTCCACAGTCTCCCTGTCTCAGATTCTTACTCTCCCTCGTCGTTCTTCCCCCAAATCTCCCTGTTTCCACATTCGCTTTCTACCCAGTCTCTCTCCCCCACCCCCCAGCCTCACTGCCTGACCACTCTCTTCCCCGTTTCTCGCGATCTCCCTCGTCTGTCTCTCTGTCCCAGTATCGCTCCCTTTGATGTCTCTTACCCAATCTTCCTCTCGCCTTCGTCTCTCTCTCGGTCTTCTCTTGCCTTCCCCTCGTCTTACTGTCTGTCTCGCTCCCTCATCAATCTCCTTTCCTGTATTTTCCCCTGTCATACGCTCCCCGTTTTCCCTAGTCCGGTCTCTCTTTCCACTATCTGTCTCAGAACTTGTTCCAGTTCTTGTCTTTCTCATCCCTGTCTCTCTCAACCCCGCTCTCCCTCTCTTCCGGGACCCCTGCTACCTCGTCCTTCACCCTAATCTCTCCGTCCCACTCTTTTTCTCCTACCCCAGTCACGTTCACCTTCTCCGGTTTTTCTCTGCCCCAATGTCACTTCTCCCAGCCTTTCTCTTATCACACAACAGTTTCGCTCGTACACCTCTTACCCTCCCAGCTTCTCTATACATACCCCAGACTCTGCCCCCCGTTTCTATCCCCCAGTCACTCTGTCCCCTCAGCCTATCTCCCTAGTCCAGCTCCTCACTATCACTTTCTCCCTCAGTCTCCCGCTACTCTGTCCATTGTTTAACCCCTTCATACATTTCTCCCATCACGTGGTGCAGGATCGCTGACACAGTCGGCAACAATCACAGATATCAATTATAAGTGAACGGAATAAATTGCTTGTACATGTCAGTCGGCAGTGAGAGCGGTCTCGTTGTTGTCGGTCAGGAACAGGCCGGACGGTAGTTTTACAAACGTGAACCAAATGAAATGTACAACCACATATCGCTATGGGACTAACTTCCCAGTGAAAGTGAGAGGAGCGACATTATTCGATTGATTTGTTTAACCGAGTTCAAATTTCCAACAACGTTCTTCGGTTATGAAAGCATTCCCCACGCTCAATGCTGACTACATGACGGGAAAGCATTTCCACCATATTTCATGAATACCGAGGTCAGTGGCGATTTATCGATGCTTATATTCCGTGGAGTGAAAGTTTTAAAAGGAGGTTCGTGCAGCTGATGCACTTCTTGTCGAATTACAAGTTCCACACACAGAATTCTGGAGGAACTCAGCAGGCCAGTCAGCATCGATGGGAAAGAGTACAGAACAGAACCGAGACCCTGAGATTGAAGCTTTAAAAGAAACAGCTTTCTCAGATGATGAAATTATGAAAGTGCCAGTAGGGTATTATCACAAGGATGGAGTGATAATGAGGACATGGAGGCCACCTGATATACCAGCGAGTGAGGAATGGGCAATTGTTCGCCAAGGTGTAGTTCCTAAAGATTATAGGACTGAAATTTTATCTTTGGCCTACAGTCTACCCTCAGGTGGCCATTTTGGAGTGAATAAAACGGTAAACAGAATTATGAAATAATTCTACTGGCCTAATCTGAGGAAAGATGGTGTGACCTTTTGCAGAACCTGTCACATTGGTCAAGTTGTGGGTAAATCTAATCAGGTCTCCACAGTGCCCCACTGCAGTCTATATATAACTGCATTTGGTGAACCCTTTTCAAAATATATAGTGGATTGTGTTTTGCCAAAGACTAAAGCTGGCCATCAGTATCTGCTAACTACTATGTGTACTGCATCCAGATTCCCAGAGGCAATACCTCTCAGAAATATTAAAGCTAAAACTGTGGCGAAGGCTCTTACCAAGTTGTTTTTTTTTTACTTTATTTGATTTGGCTAAAGAAATCCAGTCTGATCAAGGAAGCAATTTTACATCTGAATTATTCCAGCAGGTATTTTATGTACTGGGAGCTAAACATCGTCTGCGTACCATCCAGAATTACGATGGGTTCTAGAAAGATTTAATTCTACCCTCAAAACAAATGATTAAGACATAATGTGTTCCACACTGTCTCTCTCTCTCTCTCTCTCTCTCTCTCTCTCTCTCTCTCTCCTCTCTCTCTCTCTCTCTCTCTCTCTCTCTCTCTCTCTCTCTCTCTCTCTCTCTCTCTCTCTCTCTCTCTCTCTCTCTCTCTCTCTCTCTCTCTCTCTCTCTCTCTCTCTCTCTCTCTCTCTCTCTCTCTCACTCCGTGACTTGTAAATTGTAAAGGCTTGAAAAATACATTATCGGACGCACGCACACACATGCCAAAAAATACATACTGTGTTGAAAATGGAAAAGAGTGAGATGAAGAAATATATTTGCTTTTGTTCGCAGTAAGAAAGTTGGTACAGGAATCACTGGGCTTTAGTCCATTTGAATTTGCATTTGGTCATAGAGTGAGGGGACCTTTGACCTTGTTAAAGGAACAGTAAATTGATGGGGATGTGTATGCTAACTTGTTAGACTAAGTTTTGAAGTTCAACAATGAACTACTCCAGGCCTGTAGTCTAGCGAGACAAAACTTAAGATTTCTCAAAACAAAATGTTGGTTTGATAAGTGGGCTTGCGAAAGAAAATACCAGGTGGGGGATAAGGTGCTTACCTTATCTCCAATGTTGAGAGATCCACTTCAGGCAAAACTCAATGGACCGTATGAAATAGTCTCTCAAATTAATAATGTAAATTATGTTATCAAAACACCCGACCGATGTAAACTAACACAGGTGGTACAGATAAATATAATGTAGCCTTATTTTGACAAGCAGGCACCATCTGTGAGTGTTGTTGTCAAAACATATGAATCTGGCAACCCTGAGAATGAAACAATTGACTTGTCTGAGACTTTTCACAAGCCAAACATTGTCCCAGTTAGGCTAATGAACTCGGTTGTTCTAGAAAACATTGATAACAGGTTGGCTCATCTGCAGCCAAAGCAACAACAACAGGTGAAGGAATTAATTCTGCAGTTTAAAGATTTATTTCCTGATGTTCCCAGGCAAACCACGGTCGCAGTACATGATGTAGATATTGGGTAAACCGATTAAACAACACACATATCGCATGAACGTAGAAAAGTGTAAATATGCTAAGCAAGAAATTGGAAATATGCTGGAAAATGGTATTATTAGTCCTTCAGCATCAGATTGGAGCTCACCCTGCATTATTGTGCCCAAACCTGATGCCAGTGTTAGATTTACACTGATTATAGGAAGACAAATGCAATAACAAAAACAGATGCCTATCCTAACCCGAGGGTGGATGATTGCATCAATAAGGTTGGAAAAGCTGAATTTCTTACAAAGAATGATCTGTTTGACAGGGTATTGGTGTGTTCCATTGACGGGCAGAGGTAGAAACAATTCTGCATTGTGTTACCATCTGGGTTGTATGAATATAGTGTCTTGCTGTTTGGAATGAAAGCTGGTCCAGGAACATTCCGGAGAATGAATGATTCTGTAATTCGAGGGCTGTAACACACAGATGCCCATATTGATGACTTAGTCACAGGGAGTGACACTTGGGAAGAGCTTATCTCTGCAGTAGAAAAGCTGTTTGACAGGTTTTCCCAGACCAGCCTTACAGTTAACTTAGCTAAGAGTGAATTTGGCCATGCCATTCTGACCTGTCTTGGCTATGTTGCAGGTCGATGCAAGTTTGCTCCTGTTCGGGCAAAAGTCCAGGCAATTTCGTACATTCCTATTCTGACTGCTAAGAAGGCTCTTTGAAGGTTTCTGGGAATGGATGGATATTATCATAAGTTCTGTAAGAACTCTGCTGCTATCGCTCTTCCTCTGACTAATCTCCGGAAGAAGGGTGAAACGTTTGCTTGGACCGAACCTTGTTAGGAGGCATTTGATCGATTTTAAGTTATTATTTGAGATTAGGCCAATCAATTTAATAGTGTCAGCAAATTTAATCAGTAGATTGGAGCTGTGGGTGGCAACACAAGTCATGGGTGCACAGAGAGTGAAGGAGGGGGCCAAAGAGACAACCCTGTAGGTTATGTGTGCTGAGGGTCAAAGAGACAGAGGAGATGGAGCCCACTCTTACCACCTGCCGGCGATCTGACCGGAAGTCCAGGATCCAGCTACACAAGGCAGGGTGAAGGCCGAGGTCTCTGAGCTTCTTGTCGATACTTCATGCTTTTGTATGGCTACTGCTCTGCCCGTGACTGCAAGGAACTGCAGAGAACTTTGGAGAGCAGAGAACATCAGAGAAACAAGCCTCCACTCCATGGACTCTTCCTGCATTTCCCCTCCCTTGGAAAAGCAGACAATGTACACAAAGAAGCTCATAACCTGGACATTCTTGCTGCAAACCCGCTCCCAGATTGGCGGAGAGATACAAAAGCTTTAAAGTGCGTAACACCAGGCTGAAGGATCGCTTCCTGTCTGTGGTTATAAGCCAAATGAATGATAAAATGGACTCGACATCACAATGTAACTCAACGTGACCCTGCACTATATGTCTATCTGCACTGCACTTTCTCTGCAGCCACAATGCTTTGTTACAGTTATTGTTTTGTTGTATATCAGCTCGATGTACCGTCGTAATGTATCGAACTGTGTGGATGGTACGTCAGGCAGGATTTTCACTGCAGCTCAGTACATGATGATAATAAACAAATTCCTCATTTTAATTGTGTGGAAATATTAGACAGACTGAGCTTCTGCTCTGGAACAGCAGAAGAAAACTGAACTGTTGTCATTTCTGTGGAAAGCAAATATATGGAACATGCTTCAATCTCACCTTACGATCTGCAGTAACTGGGATCAGGTGACCGGCGATGGGTCTCCCATATCAATATCAGAATCATGTTTGATAGCACCAGAATATGCCATGAAATTCGTTGTTAATTGTCAATTCTTAACAAAGGATTTTAGCAATTGTGATTTAAAATAAGAATGTATATATATATAGTACAAAAATAGAAAAAAAATAAAATGTAATAAACTATTTTAATTGTGTGGAACTATTTCACTGACTGGGTTGTTGCTTTGGAAGTAGTGGAGTGAAGCTTAACTGAACTGTACACATTTCTGAGAAGCTCAGAGAAATACAAATGGCTAAATTCTCACATAAATTGGTCATACACCCAGAAACATTGGCAGCACTTCAGCACCTCAAAACAGTGAATGAGACATGCAGAAAATATTACAGAAAAACAAAACATTGTCCACCCACAACGAGAGGACGTGACAGATCCGGATCTCACTGACTTGTCTGAACGGGGAAAGATGAAGCTACACGTACACGTAGAACAGTGACCCGCAGATGCTGCAGATCTGCAGAAAAACGTGAACAGGAACCGGGATCATGTCACGGTTGGAGGAACTCCCTCCTGAACCGGTGACTCTGCTCCTCGCCCCTCACACGCTGCCCGACCCATCCGCCGCATTCCCCACATTATTCCATATTTGCACCGGATACATGTCTACTCTTCCACACCATATCTACACCGATCTCTTTCCCTTCACCCCCAGGTCACAGAGTCACGGGCTCGATTCCCATCCCGGTCCGACACATAATTCAAGCCCAAACAGGAAGTGTTCACGTTTCATTTAAATCAGTTCTGTGTTTATAAACACTAATTTCTATTCACATTCCTCCGGCTTCAGTGGACAGGAACACTGAAACATCAAATGAGAAACAGCAGGAGGTGGCCATTCGGCCCCTCTAACCATCAACAAGCTGGCGGCTGCTCTCCCATCTCAGCCACGTTTCTGTCCGATCCTCATTACCTCGATCCCTTCGGTCTCCACACATCTGCCGGCCTCTTTTCTACGTGAGGACGATCACTGAGCCTTCACCGCCCTCGGAATGGAGACATTTCCCCTCATCACAGTCCCGGACAGTACATCGCCTCTTTCAGAGTCTGGGATCCCTGGTTCAACCGGCAACGATGTTGCGCTTTTCAATGTGTTCTCCTCTCAGTCCTCGATTCTCTAAATGACATTTAGAGAATGATCTTTCTTCAAGTTATTACCCCTCCACTCCAGGGATCAGTCAGGTGAATCTTCATTGCACTTTCTACAAATACTCTCTAATCACTTTACTCATCCTCTACGGAATTAATTTCCATCTTCTGAAACCCCGTGTTGCTCCAACTACTCACCTCTCACCCTTGACACTATTTTCAGCTTCCACCTCTCAATCCCCAGCTCTTGCCCCATCCCCACCCCTCACCTCTTTTCTCTGACTATTTCCCGTCCACACTCCGTCCAGAGGGAGGGTCTCGGCCCGAAATGTTGACGGTACATTTCCCTCGACAGATTCTGCCCGACCCACTGATTTCCTCCAGCAGTTTGTTCTTTGGTCTGCATAACCCGGGTTAGTCTGGGGAGCGGGATTTTACACCATATTCCAGGGATAGGGTTAAGGTTAATAGACTTCTCGGTGAGACAACAACATTAATCACGGGTTTCATCACTGAATCCAGTGTTGTGGGATGTAAAGTCCCCTGTTATGTGTCCGGCTGTGCCGTGTTGTTGGTGGAGTGGGCAGCGTGGTGTTTGTCTCGATTAGGGTCACAACACCAGAATTGCCAGCGGAGTCCACACACAGTGTATTAGTCAACAGAAAACCTCCCGTCCCTGCAGTCTTTGTCTCCCGGTAAACTCAACACCCTGACAGTGTTGACCATAGATACCCCTTCCTCTCAGAGTCAGGGGATCATTCAGACAGCTGATCGCTGAGAGGAATTATATTTATTGGTCATTAAAGTTCGCCCAGATTCGTTTGGGCGGATTTGATGTGGAGTTCGGGGTGTCACAGTGAAAGGGCCGGACGGCCGAACTCTCTCCGTTGTCCAAGCATCCTTCCAGGTGAGGCGACACTTCACCTGTGAATCTTCCGGGGCCGCCTGTTGTGTCCGCTGCTCCCGATGCGGCCGCCTCTACACTGGTGAACACCGGCTCCTCCGTAGTTGTGCCGGGTAGGAATATTTTTTAACGGGTGTCGATATTTTTCTTTCCTTTTGTGCGGGAGGGGTGGGTTTTGGGGGTTGATGATCGGGATGCCGTCCTTTTTGATGCGGGGGATGGGGAGGGAGTTTCATATTTTTTTCTCTCTGACCGACTTTCATGTTTGCTTTGTTTCGTGGTTCTCTGGAGAAAATAAAAAACTCAGAGTTATTTATGGATACCTGCTTTTATAATTAATTATCCTTTGAACTATCCACTCCGAGCGGGACTTACTTACTTAGTCACTCAGACAGGAACAGTCGGTGAATCCTCCCATCCAATTCACCAGTTCCCCTTACACCACAGATATATCTGTCCAGATACTCCCCACACAAGATAGGCTGGAGCCAAAAATATTTACTACATGACAGACCCGAAAGACAAATTACAAAATAGTCATAATGGCTTACATACACAGAACAGACTGACGCTGTCCTATCTCTACACATGTGTGCACGTGGAGATAAGCATCCTGAAACCCTGTTGATCATCAGCAGTTTCTTTCAGAAAAACAGGTTGTTATAGTTTAACGAAGTGTTAACCCTTTTACATACTTTAACATTCCCTCCTTTAGATCATTACATGATCAACAAAGCAGTAACCAAGTACAGTGTTAAATTCTCAGTGGGTAAAAGCGACATACATCAGTAATTATAACAATGATATGTACAACCATTTCGACAGAATGCAATTTCGTGCCCCACATATTACCGACAGGTCTTCGAAGATCACCATTTCGACCCTTCGGTGAACCCGTGTAAATCCTGCCCTCCTCTGTTGATGCTGTCAGTCTCCTTGGCAGTGTGCTCGGAGAGGGATGTAACGTTAGTCGCCTCATCAGGGATATAGGTGCAGCATTCTGTGTCAATAATAGCACATGTTCCCCCTTTCTCAGCTGGGATAAAATCTAAAGCTCTTCGATTCTGTAGGACTGTTTGCCAGATTGCAATCATTTCAGTGGATATTTCTGTTACTTGGGCCTGTGTTTCTGTCAGGGCCCCTGCAGTATTGTGGCCAGCTCCTTCAAGTGCTTGTAGCCAAATTGATTATCTCTCGTGAATTCCTGGCTACTCCATAGGAGAGACAAGCGATCATCCAAAATCGCTCAGTCTCAGTTATTCCTCTCGGCTGCTGGCACCTGCGGTTCTGGCCAGGATGCATGTTTCTCAGTATAGGAAGTTCCGTTTGGTGGGGGGCTGAGATTCCATTCCTCAAAACACCGACAGCTACAGTCATCTTTGACTGGACCACAGTTTCTCACTCTCTTCCCCTGGCGTTATTTGAGGAAGCCCAGGCTGAGAGTTCCTCACTCTGGTTGAGCAGGATTACAGACTTTGGAATCATAGTTTTACCTAGCAGGCCCCTAGTTCTACCGGTTTGGCAAGGTGTGACAGAGAGACAGAAAGGTGTTAACATGGGGGCCCCCAGAAAGACATAAACACGAACACCTCTGTTACATTCCTGTAACGGTTTAAATGAACCAGCAGCAATAGACCACACCTGGTGTGTGGTTTTGATGTTAAAACCACTGTTTTTATTCGTATCTACTTATAATATAACAAATTAAGCAAAATAATCAAAAGCTAAAAATGATATGAGTACACATATGTGTAAACATAACTCCCAAACCACTGAGCCCAGGGAATACCAAGCTTAAATCTTGACATGGTAAACTATGAAAGTTCAGTTCATCCACGGAATCAATGACGAGAGAGAGAGATTTGTAATCCAAGGTGAATGTCAAGAGAAGGCAATTACGTTGAATTCCACAAATTCCACAGAGGTAAAACAAGATAACAGTCGCTGTAGGTCTTATCCGTCGTTGTTCTAAATCCACATACGAATTATCACCAGAAGCAGCTTTTCACGGGAGTACTGTCTTCAGAAGGAACTACCACCCAGGCAAGGGTTGACACACAGGTAGATTCGGCAAAGGTACTCCCAATCCAGATCAAAAACACCACTTCTCACAAGTGTTTACCACATAACACACCCGAATCCAGCTAAGGGTTAACCAAAGTGGAAGACACGAGATAATCCAACAATATCCCCATTTGGATTATACGAATTATCACCAGCAGTGATTGGTCACAGGTGTACCCTCTACAAGTGAATTACCACCCCCAGGCAAGGGTTAGCACAAGTGGTCCTCACAGGATACTCCCAAACCAACAGATCCACTCCAATGGATCAAACAAAGTGACAATCCCACATTCGGTATAGGCTGGATCAATAATCAACCCTCCTTGTGGGCAAAAGAGAGTCCAAACAGTGGCCTTTGGCCACTAGGCACTTTGTTTCGAGCTTTCCATCTTCTTTCTTTCTCTCTGGCTGACTGTGTTTGTGACTGTCCTTGCTTAAATAAAACAAACTGTGAACTATGTAAACACAAGCTGCAAGCAAGTGTAAACACGCTAAATAGTCAAATATTTCGGCCACTCTCTCTCTCTCAGTAAGAATCAAACAGGAGACGGGAAAGCCAGGCTTGTATGCACAGGAATTTAGAAGGAGAATTTAGAATTTAGTATTTTCTCCGTGTCGCCTTTTTAGTTATCTTCTGTTACTCTTTAAAAATTTCCCAATCCTCTGGCTTCTCACTCATATTTGCTATGTTACACATCTTCACTTTTATTTTTATACTGTCCTTGACTTCCCTTGTCAGACATGGTCGCCCCCTACTACCCTTAGCTGGATTTTACCACTGAAATTGTTTCTGACTACAACCAGAGGCCATGGGTTAAGGGTGAAAGGTGAAATGTTAAGGTGAACATGAGGGGGAACTTCTTCACACAGACAGTCATTCGGGTGTGGAATGAACAGCCAGCACAAGTGGTGCATGCGAGCATGCTCTTAATATTTAAGAGGTTCGTGTAGGTACCTCGATAGTAGGGATGTGGGAGTGGGCAGTTTAATTACTTCAGCACAAACCAGATGGCCCAAAAGGCCTGTTTCTGTATTGTAATTTTCCACAAGAACCTGAAGTAATACTAATATTCACTCTAAATCCTTTTACCAGCTGTGCAGACCAACCATTCAACACAGCAGGGATTTTTTTTTTTTTATGGCGTTAAAATTGTGGAACCTTAATTTAATAATAGGTAACAGAAAATCCCAGATGCACGTCAAGAAAGACAATTTGCATGAGAGTGTTTCAGTTACTGTGGGGCCAGGCACCCATGCAGCTCAGCAGGAAGAGGGAATAATACCAATGGAGAGAGTCAAACTGAGCCAGGGTACAAATTGCAGATGGCAGAAATGCCCCATTCTTATACAAATAGGAAGGACATCGGGGAATTAATGGTCATTCCCGATACCAGCTCTCTGCCCAGTCAGGAGTTGATTTCTCTGTCCAACCTGTGTTCAACTTCATTGTAACAGCGAGGAACAGCCAGATCAAAACTTGGCGACTCAAGTAATCTCATCTGCAATGTTGTCCTAAAGCCATTGATGGACTTTGTAAATCATTTCTGAGGTTAAAAAGAGAAGGAATTTGTCTCCAGGAATCTCAAGCACAGCGCGCCAGTTTTGCTGTCTCTGTCCAGATATTTAAGAAGTAGAGCGAGGGATTCAATCGACCATCCTTCCTGCTCAGACTGTGGGGAGGGATTTATTCGGTCATCTGACCAACTGGCACGCCCGTCATTTTACAAAGGAAAAAGGCCGTTCATCTGCTCAGACGGTGGGAATAGATTCACTCTGTCGTCTCAACTGAAGGTACATCAGCAAGTTCACACTGGACAAGGCCATTCACCAGTTCTGTTTGTGAGAAAGGATTCAATTGGTCTTCCCACCTGCGGACACACCGTCAGTTCACATCGGGCAGAGGCTGGTGATCTGCTGAATTTGTGAGAAAGGATTCACTCAATAATCTGACGTAATGGCACAGCAGCGGGTTCACAATGGGGAGAGGCCATTCACTTGCTCAGAATGTGCGAAACGATTCACTCGGTCATCCAACCTACTGAGACACCATCGAGTTCACACCGGGGAGAAGCCTTTCATTTGTTCACAATGTGGGAAGCGATTTACTCGATCTTGCACCCTACAGATACATCAGCGAGTTCACACCGGGGAGAAGCCATTCACCTGCTCAGTCTGTGGGGAGAGATTCACTCAGTCATCCACATTACAGAGACATCAGAGAGTTCACACTGGGGAGAGGCCCTTCATCTGCTCAGACTGTGAGAAGGGATTCACTCAGTCATCCCACCTACAGAGACATCAGCGAGTTCACACCGGGGAGAGGCCGTTCACCTGCTCAGTCTGTGGGAAGGGATTCACTCTGTCCCACCACCTACAGAGACATCAGCGAACTCACACTGGGGAGAAGCCGTTCACCTGCTCAGAATGAGGAACGCGATTCACACGGTCACCCAGCCGAGAGAGTCACTTGCGAGTTCACAATGGGGAGAAGCCGTTCACCTGCTCAGTCTGTGGGAAGGGATTCACTCTGTCCCACCACCTACAGAGACATCAGCGAATTCACACAGGGGAGAAGCTGTTCACCTGCTCAGAATGTGGGAAAGGATTCACTCAGTCATCCCAAGTACTGGCACAACAGTCAGTTCACAATGGGGAGTTGCCGTTGTTATGAATCCCTCGATTTCGTTTGCTGTAGACTGCCATTTTAAGAGAGAGAAATTAAAAAAAAATAAATCAGTCTGACTTGCAGCTTGTTTAGTATTAACTGAAGACAAAGACACTCAGAGTCAGACGGAGACGAAGGAGGTGAAATGGAAGGATCAAAACCAGGGAACTCGTGGCTAAGGATCACTGATTGCAACTTTCCTATTCCCACAAGGGTGGGTTAATTATCGATTCAGCGTACTCAAATGTGTGGTTGTCACCTTGTTTGATCCGTAGGGGAGGATCTGATTTGGGGTATCCTGTGAACACCACTAATGTGTTAACCCTTGCCTGGGTGTGGTGTGGTAATTCACTTGAAGACGATCCCCCTTGTGACGAGTCACTTTCCGTGATAATTGGTATGTGGATTTGGAAAGATGACGGGTAAAATCTACAGCAACTGTTGCTTGGATTTACCGCCATGAAACCTGTGGAATTCGACACAATTGCCTTCTCTGAACTTTTACGCTGGATTACAAATATCTCTCTCATCACCTATTCCATGGTTGTACTGAACTTTCATACTTTGCCATCTCAAGACTCCAAGCCTTGTTTCTCACGAGCTCAATAGTCTGGGAGTTATATTTATACACATATCACATTTGTTTATCTTGTTTAAGTTATTATATAATAAGTAGATTCTAATAAAGATAGTTTTCACATCAAAACAGACTCCAGGTGTGGCCTGTTGCTGGTGTTCGTTTCTAACGCGTTACAATTCATAACAAAATTTGGACCTGTGTCTGGGATATGAACAGATTTGGGGGCGTAGTCATTAATTATTGATTTAATTGGGGAGATCCCTTTTTGCTAGAAGGTTAAAACTTGCTAAGGGGAAATCGACAATGAGGAGGGCACAGATGCAGAGTGTAATAGCTGAACATTATGTATCTGAGGGTGTGTTTAAAGTGGAGGAGTTGAAGGTGTTTCCTGAACGTAGACCTAGTGAGCTTGAACTCCAGTACAAGTGAAAAAAAATTAAATGCCGAGGCTGCGAAAAGGCAGAGGCAGAAAAACAGAGGGAGGAAGCAGAAAGGCAGCGGCTGTTCAAGCCGGAAAAGATAGAGAGATTGCATCAAAGGAGTCGAGTGTTAGACTCTGGTGATAAGTTTAAGGCCAGTCGGGAAGTTAAATTGGTACCTCCATTTGAAGAAGCAGAGGTTGATAAATGCTTTCAGCATTTTGCGAAGGTTGCTCAGAGATTAAAGTGGCCAAAAGAGGGTTGTCCTATTCTCTTACAAAGTGTAATTAAGGGGAAGGCTCAGCAAACCTATTCTGCTTTGACAGTTGATGAAGCAGCTGATTATGACATCGTGAAACAGGCTGTGCTCAAAGCTTACGAGTTGTGTCCCAGAATCATTCAGGCAAAAGTTTAGAAATTTGAGGAGGTCTGTGAAGCAAACTTATATGGAACTTGCTTATGATAGGTTTGTGTGTTTTGACCGTTGGTGCTCATATAAAAATATAAATGATGATTTCAACAGCTTGTAAGAGTTGGTTTTAATTGAAGAATTCAGAGGGTGTCCGCCTAATCACATAAAGAGATATTTAGATGAAAAGCATGCTGCCATTTTGCAGGAGTCTGCTAGATTAGCAGATGAGTTTGCTTTAACCCTCAAGGTTAAGTTTATCCCGAATAGGAGTTCCCAAAAGAGTAGCAGGGATCACCAGGGTAAACCAGAAATGAAAGCTGGGACTAGTAACGAGAGTAATGATGAAGGAAAGCAGTTGAGGGAGAAATATTCTTTTCTTACTTGTTACTATTGTAAGAAAGCTGGTCATATGATAGCTAATTGTTGCCTCCTGGAGAAGAAAAAGGAAAAGGAGGCAGTCCCGAATGCCTGTGATCAGTCTGTTGAAGCACCTGTAAACCCACAGGGTGCTGAACATTCTGTTGAGCCTCAGGTAGGGGCTGAGAGGTCTGACCCAGTTAAGAAGAGAATTGATTATTTTATGTCAGATGGGATTGTATTATTAAAGGAAGGGTCAACCCCGATACCACTGAAAATTGTTTCAGATACAGTGGCGTCTCAGTCACTTATATTAGACAGCATTCCAAAGTTTGGTGATGAGGCTGAAAACGGTGAGGTAAATCTTATTAAAGGCATTGACAACGGTGTGGTTTCTGTTCCATTGCACAAGGTAACTTTACAGTCAGGGCTGTTTCGGGACCTGTTGAGATCGGATTGTGCCCCAGTTTACCGGTGGAAGATGTTACTTTGCTGTTACGGAATGACCTGGCAGATGGTAAAGTTGTTCCTGCAGTGCTATTGATAACTAAGCCAACCACTGACGACCCACAGATGGATTTTAACATTTATCCTTCCTGCGCAGTAACTCGAAGTATGGCTAAAAAATCTGCTGACGCAGACGGTTCTGTGCAGCATGATTCTGATACCCATGATGGCCACAATCGGGATTCAGGTCATGATGATTTGTCAGGGACTTTTCTGCCTTCATTGTTTCAACAGGATTTAGGTAGTAAGTCTGATGGGAAAGATTTATCCCTGTCTAGGAAGGAGTTGATAGCAGAACAGAATCGACAGCCTGAGTTTGAAGTTTTAAAAGCAACAGCTCTCTCAGATGATGAGATTAAGAAAGTGCCAGTTGTGTATTATCACAACGATGGTGTGTTAATGAGGAAGTGGAGACCTCCTGCTGTACCAGCGAGTGAGCAATAGGTAATTGTTCACCAAGTTGAATTTCCTAAAGTTTAAAGGGCTGAAATTTTAACTTTGGCCCACAGTATGCCCTTAGGTGGCCATTTTGGAGTGAATATAACTATATGCAGTCTTATGAAATAATTTTACTGGCCTAATTTGAGGAAATATTTAATATTTTGCAAACCTGTCACACTTGTCCAGTTGTGGGTAAACCCCACCAGGTCACCACAGTGGCCCACTGGGGTCCATATCTGCATTCGGTGATCCCTTCTCTAAAGTTATAGTGGATTGTGTTGGCCCATTGCCGACGCCTAAAGCTGGCCATCAGTATCTGCTAACTATTATGTGTACTGCATCCAGATTCCCAGAGGCAATACCTCTCAGAAATATTGAAGCTTAAACTGTAGCGAAAGTTCTTACCAAGTTGTTGTTTTTTTCACTTTTTCTGGATTGCCTAAAGAAATCCAGTCTGATCAAGAAAGTAATTTTACACCTGGATTATTTCAGTAGGTAGGATATGAACTAGGAGCTGAACAAATAACATCACCTGCGTACCATGTGCAAACACAAGGGCGGTAGGAAGTTTTCATTCTACACTCAAAACAATGATTAAGACATACTGTGTTGAAAATGGAAAGACTGGGATGAAGGAATATATTTGCTTTTGTTCTCAGTAAGAGAGTCAGTACAGGACCACTGGGCTTTAGCTCACTTGAACTATTTGGTTGCAGACTGAGGGGACCTTTGACCTTGTTAAAGGAACAGTGGATTGATGGAGATGTACATGTGAACTTTTTAGACTATGTTTTGAAGTTCAGAAATAAACTACACCAAGCGTGAAGTCCAGTGAGACAAAACATAAAGATTTCTCAAAACAAAATGAAGTGTTGGTTTGATAAGCGGGCTTGCAAAAGAAAATACCAGGTGGGGGATATCTTACCTTATCTCCAAAGTTGACGAATCCACTCCTGATGAAACTCAATGGACCGTATGAAATAGGATCTCAAATTAAAGATGTGAATTATGTTATTAAAACACCCGACTGACGTAACTAACACAAGTTGTACACATAAATATGATAAAGCCTTATTTTGACAGGCAGGCACCATCTGTGAGTGTTGTTGTCAAAACATATGAATCTGGCAACCCTGAGAATGAAGCAATTGACTCATCTGAGACTTTTCACAAGCCAAACATGGTCCCAGTTAGGCTAATGAGCTCGGTTGTTCTAGAAAACATTGATAACAAGTTGGCTCATCTGCAGCCAAAGCAACAACAATAGCTGAAGGACTTAATTCTGAAGTTTAATGATTTATTTCCCGATGTTCCCAGGCAAACCACGGTCGCAGTACATGATGTAGATATTGGTCAAGCCAAACCGATTAAACAACACCCATATCGAATGAACGTAGAAAAGTGTAAATTGGCAGAGCAAGAAATTGAAAATCTGCTGGAAAATGGTATGATTAGTCATTCAGCATCAGATTGGAGCTCACCCTGCATTATTGTGCCCAGAACTGATGGTAGTGTTAGATTTTGCACTGATTATAAGAAGGTAAATGCAGCAATAAATAGAGATGCCTATCCTATCCCTAGGGTGGATGATTGCATCGATAAAGTTGGAAAAGCTAATTTTCCAATACTGATTGATCTGTTGAAAGGGTATTGGTGTGTTCCATTGATGCAGAGAGGTAGAGAAATTTCTGCGTCTGTGACACCTTCTGGGTTGTATGAATACAATGTTTTGCCGTTTGGAATGTAAAAATGGTCCAGGATCATTCCTGAGAACGTTTGATTCTGTAATTCGAGGGTTAGAACACACAGATGCCTATACTGATGACTTAGTCACAGGGAGTGACACTTGGGAAGAGCATATCTCTGAAGTAGAGAAGCTGTTTGACAGGCTTTCCCAGTCCAGCCTTACATTTAGCTAAGAGTGAATGTTGCCATGCCACTGTGACTTATCTTGGCTATGTTGTAGGTCAAAGCAAGTTGGCTTCTGTTCAGGCAAAAGTCCAGGCAATTTCTCAAGTTCCTATTCTGACTGGTAAGAAGGCTCTTCGAAAGTTTCTGCGAATGGTTGGATGAAGTTCAGCAAGAACTTCACTCGTCCTCTGACTAATCTCCTGAAGAAGGGTGAAAAGTTTGTTTGGACCGAGACTTGTCAGGAGGCATTTGATCGATTGAAAGCCATTTTTATGTCATTAGCCTGTGCTCAGGGCACCTGACTTTACAAAGCCATTTTCTGTAGCTGTGGATGCCAGTGATGAAGCTGCCGGGGCAGTTTTATTACAAAAAGATGATGATGATGTTGAACAGCCTGTATCTTACTTTTCGCGAAAATTCAACGAGCAGCAAATAAATTATTCCACCTTACCGGGCTCACTTTTGACATATAAGAAAAACTTGGACAGATATATGGATGAGAGGGGTTTGGGTTGATATGGCCCAGGTTCAGGTCAGTGGGATTAGGCAGAGAAATGGTTCGGCACAGCCACGAAGGGCCAAAAGGCCTGTTTCTGTGCTGTAATGTTCTATGGTTCTTAGATAAAGAGTTGTTGTCACTCACCTTGACTTAGGGGCATT
This sequence comes from Hypanus sabinus, assembly GCF_030144855.1. Lineage (NCBI taxonomy): Eukaryota > Metazoa > Chordata > Chondrichthyes > Myliobatiformes > Dasyatidae > Hypanus > Hypanus sabinus. The sequence goes on along the minus strand of NW_026781605.1, from coordinate 206,286 downwards.
TTGGTGTCGGTGTTTGTCCTGAGAAGAAACCTCTGGTAGTTTATACTGAGCATAATATGTTGGTGTTTTTGATTCAGGTGAAGGGCAAAACCAGATGATTGTTAAACTAGTGTCTGATTTTACAAGAATATGGTATTGTGATAATGCATATGAAAAGCACGGACAATATCATTGCCGATTGTCTTTCCAGATGCTGACCTTACAATTTTAATAGTGAAGCAGAATCTGGTATTTGTATACGATTCTGCAATGTGTTCCATGGTAACCGTACATTCATTATTTTACATACTGCAGCTTGCAGTTAAAACTTTTCGCTTTTAGAACAAAAATAAATTATTTGGGGGGAGGGGATGTGTTATGAATCCCTAAGTTTCGTTTGCTGTGGACTGTCACTTTAAGAGAGAGCCTGAGTGAGGTGGGGACTAACAATGACGTCAGCCGCTGACTTTCTCAGCTGACTTTTGATTTTTACAGAGAGTGAGGGAGCTCAAGGAGGCGGGACGGTCTGACTTGCAGATTGTTTTCATTACTCCCAGTTTGTTTAGTTTTAAGCGAGGACACAGACACATTCAGAAGGAGACAAAGAAAGAGAACAAAAGGATTTAGACAAGGAAACTAATGGCCAAGGGTCACTGTTTGGAACTCTCCTGTGCCCACAAGGGTGGTTTGATTATCGATCCAGTGCACACCGAATGTGTGCCTGTCAACAGGAATAATCCACAGGAGTGGATTTTGTTTGCTGACTCCTGTGGAGACCACTTTTGTGTTAACCCTTGCCTGGGTATGTGGTGTGGTGACTCACTTGAAGACGATATCCCTGTGACAAACACGAGGTCCTCTGAAATTCAAACAACAACACACACAAAATGCTGGTGGAACACAGCAGGCCAGGCAGCATCTATAGGGAGAAGCTCTGTCGACTTTTCGGGCCGAGACCCTTCGACAGGACTAAACGAAAGGAAAGATAGTAAGAGATTTGAAAGTAGTGGGGAGAGGGGGAAATGCGAAATGATAGGAGAAGACCGGAGGTGGTTCGATGAAGCTAAAAGCTGTAAAGGTGATTGGTGAAAGTGATACAGAGCTGGAGAAGGGAAAGGATCATGGGGCAGGAGGCCTCGGGAGAAAGAAAGGTGGCGGGGCAGATGGAGAACAGGTAATCAACTAAATATGTCAGGATTGGGGTAAGAAGGGGAGGAGGAGCATGAACGGAAGTTAGACATTTTAATTACACGTCCCATTCCCATTCTGATATGTCTATCCATAAACTCCTCTATTGTCAAAATGAATCCAAACTCAGTTTGAAGGAACAACGCCTTATATGCCGGCTGGGTAGCCTCCAACCTGATGCCATGAACATTGACTTCTCTAACTTCCGTTAATGCCCCTCCTCCCCTTCTTACCCCATCCCTGATATATTTAGTTGTTTGAATGTACTCCATTTCCCTCTGGTACGCAGTTCACACCAGGGAGAGGCCGTTCTCCTGCTCCGTGTGCGGGAAGCGATTCACTTGGCCATCTCAACTGAAGGAACATCAGAGAGTTCACACTGGGGAGAAGCCGTTCACCTGCTCAGACTGTGGGAATGGATTCACTTGGTCGTCTCAACTACTGAGACACCAGCGAATTCACACTGGGGAGAGGCTGTTCACCTGCTCGGACTTTGGGAAGAGATTCTCTCAGCCAAATCAACTAAATGTGCATCACTGACTTGATACCGGGGAGAGACTGTTCACCTACTGTGAATTTGGGAAGCGATTCGCTTATTCATCTAACCTTATGTAACTCTTGCTTCGGCTATCAGCTTAAACTAGGAGTTGAAAGCTTTACCCCCCACTCCTGCCCACCCGGCCAAACTTAAGAAATCACATTTGGGTGGATGCTGCGTGTGTGTTCCCGGTTACAAATCAGTACTGCACCCGAAAATAAAAAAAAAACGGTACACTATATGTGATTAAACAATTGAGCTTTATCATTCTTACTTTGACTCAGTCAAAGATGTACAGTGTATCAGTAAAGTTTCCTGTAACATTTGACTTCATTATAAAGTATTATCTTGCACCTTCTAACTCACTGAGTTTTCCAAGAATCAGTTTTTGTTAGCTGGCATGACAAGAGGTTTAGTTGAATACAGCACCTGGTGGGGTAAGAGTTATACGCTCCGATCACAGGGTATGGCAGGATAGATTCTAGCATTTTGTTAGGAAAAATAACACTTTAGAAACGCAACAGCAGGAACAGACTGAACCTAGATTCTGGTTATAGAAACAGAGAAAATAGGTGTAGGAGTAGGCCCTTCGGCCCTTCGAGCCTGCACCGCCATTCAGTACGATCATGGCTGATCATCCATCTCAGAACCCTGTACCTGCTTTCTCTCCATACCCCCTGATCCCTTTAGACAAAAGGGCCATATCTAATTTCCTCAACTACAGCCAATGAACCAGCCTCAATTGTTTCATGTGGCAGTTAATTCCACAGATTTACCACTAACTATGTGAAGACGTTTTTCCTCATCTGGGTCCTAAAAGGCTTCCCCTTTATCCTTAAACTATGACACCGTTCTGGACTTCGCTAACATCGGAAACAATGTTCCTGCATCTAGCACTTCCCCAACATCCCTTTAGAATTTTATACATTTCAATAAGATCCCCCCTCAATCTTCTAAATTCCAGTGAATATTAGCCTAGTCGATCCAGTCTTTCTTCGTATGAAAGTCCTGCCATCCAGGAATCAATCTGATGAACATTCTCTGTACTCGCTCTATGGCAAGAATATCTTTCCTCAGATTAGGTGACCAAAACTGCACACAATATTCTAGGTGCGGTCTCACCAAGGCCTTGTACAACTGCAGTAGAACCTCCCTGCTCCTGTACTCAGATCCTTTTGCTATGAATGCCAACATGCCATTTGCCTTTTTCACCGCCTGCTGTACCTGCATGCCCACCTTCAATGACTGGTGTACAATGACACCCAGGTTTCGTTGCACCTCCCCTTTTCCTAATCGGCCACCGTTCAGATAATAAACTGTTTTCCTGTTCTTGCAACCAAAGTGGATAACCTCACATTTATACACATTATATTGCATATGCCATGAATTTGCCCACTCACCTAACCTATCCAAGTCATCCTGCAACCTCTTATCATCCTCCTCACAGCTAACACCGCCGCTCAGCTTCATGTCATCCACAAACTTGGAGAGGCTGCATTTCATTCCCTCATCTAAATCATTAATATATATTGTAAGCAACTGGGGTCCCAGCACTGAGCCTTGTGGTACCCCACTAGTCACTGCCTGCCATTCTGAAAAAGGTCCTTACTCCCACTGTTTGCTTCCTGTCTGCCAGCCAATTCTCCATCCACATCAATACCGTACACCCACTACCGTGTGCTTTAAGTTTGCACACTAATCTCCTGTGTGGGACCTTGTCAAAAGCCTTTTGAAAATCTAAATATACCACATCCACTGGCTCTCCCTTATCCAGTCTACTCGCTACAGATTCAAAAAATTCTGTAAGATTTGTCAGACATGATTTTCCTTTCACAAATCCATGCTGACTTTATCTGATGATTTCACCTCTTTCCAAATGTGCTGCTTTCACATCTTTGATAAACGAGTCTAGCATTACCCCAAAGCCGACATCAGACGAATAGGTCTATAACTCCCTGGTTTTTCTCTCCCTCCTTTTTTAAAAAGTGGAGTTACATTAGCCACCCTCCAAACTTCAGGAACTAATCCAGTATCTAAGGAGTTTTGAAAAATTATCACTAATGCATCCACTATTTCTTGGGCTACTTCCTTAAGCACTCTGGGATGCAGACCATCTGGCCCTGGAGATTTATCTGCCTTTAATCCCTTCAATTTACCTAACACTACTTCCCTACTAACATGTGTTTCCCTTACTTCCTCCATCTCACTAGACCCTCGGTCCCCTACTATTTCCGGAAGATTATTTGGGGAGGGAGAGAGAGAGAGAATGAGAGAAAGAGAGAGAGAGAGAGAGAGAGAGAGAGAGAGAGAGAGAGAGAGAGAGAGAGAGAGAGAGAGAGAGAGAGAGAGAGAGAGAGAGAGAGAGAGAGAGAGAGAGAGAGAGAGAGAGAGAGAGAGAGAGAGAGAGAGAGAGAGACAGAGAGAAGTGGCAGCTGCAGTCATTCAAACCTTCCTTTATTTTCTTGATCCGTCGATGTGTTGTTATGGCCATTCAGGTATGATCGCTCTGTCCTTTAGCTAGACCGTTCTTCTATGGTTGACTCGTCACCCAGGCAAGAGTGGACACACACACACAAGCCCCCACCAGCCTCGATATAAACACTGTGAGTTAAAATTGACCGATCTTCCGTTCGGTCTCAGATGCCCCCACTTTTCTCGTGGGTTCCAACACTTAAGCAGTGCTCACTAGTGTGTCTCTTGGTGCGTCTGAGGGGTGTCTGCCCAGACCTCACTTTTATCCCTTCTCACGGGGTCTCAGGTGTCAATCAGTTTTGAATGGCTTAGCCCATCAAACCAGCCCACTCCGGCTGACCACTGAGGAATTCTAATGAACAGAATAGTACCAAGTAAACAGCCCTTTCCGGAGCCGTGAGTCTTACAGGAGTCATAATATGGTCTCACTCCCCCGGTGTTATCAGCAGCAGAAGTTCCAAATTGTTTTGCTCTTATCTGTGTCTCTCTCTCATTCCCTCTCATGAGCAGCGTGGTAACAGTAACAGTTTGTGATTTTTTCCCAGAGGAGGGGACATGGGCAACCCTGCACCCTTCTGTCCATCAAAGCTGTTCATCCTTCGTAACAATGGTCATGCACGACAAGACCTAAGGGGCCTCGCACGACAAGATTGCTAACTAACCCTTCCTCATTGCTCAATACCCAATCTGGAATGGCCTGCTCTCTGGCTGGTTCCTCGACATGCTGGTTCAGAAAACCATCCCGCATACATTCCAAGAAATCCTCTTCCTCAGCACCTTTATCAATTTGGTTCACCCAATCTATACGTAGATTGAAGTCACCTATTATAACTGCTGTTCCTTTATTGCACGCATTTCTAATTTCCTGTTTGATGCCATCTCCATCTTCACTACTACTGTTAGGTGGCCTGTACACAACTCCCACCAGCGTATTCTACCCCTTAGTGTTATGCAGCTCTACCCATATCGATTCCACATCATCCAGGATAATGACCTTCCCTTATATTGCATTAATCCTCTCTCTAACCAGCAATGCTACCCCGCCTCCTTTTCTTTCCTGTCTATCCCTCCTGAATATTGAATATCCCTGGATGTTGAGCTCCCATCCTTGGTCACCCTGGAGCCATGTCACTGTGAGCCCAACTATATCAGATTCATTAATAACTATCAGCACATTCAATTCATCTGTCCTGTTCCGAATGCTCCTCACATTCACACACAAACCCTTCAGGGTTGTTTTCACAACACTCTTAGCCCTTATACAATTATGTTGAAAAGTGGCCTTTTTTGCTTTTTGCCTGGATTTGCCTGCCTGCCACTTTTACATTTCACCTTACTACTTTTTCTTCTACCCTCATTTTACACCCCTCTTTCTCTCTGCACTTGTTCCCATACCCCTGCCACATTAGTTTAAATCCTCGTGAACAGCAGTAGCAAATGCTCCCCCTATGACATTGGTTCCAGTCCAACCCTGGCGCAGACATACCGGTCCCACCTCCCCCAAATCAGGTTCCAATGCCCCAGAAATTTGAATCCCTCCCCCTTGCACCAGTTTTCAAGCCACGTATTCATCTGGAATATCCTCCTATTTCTACTCTGACGAACAGGTTTTTGATGTTATCAAGGGCAAATCATGCTTGACTAATCTGTTGGAGTTTTTTGAGGGTGTAACAAGGATGTTAGACGAGGGTAAGCCAGTGGATGTAGTGTCCCTAGATTTTCAGAAGGCATTCGATAAAGTGCCACCTAGAAGATTGGTGAGTAAAATCAGAGCTCATGGCATTGAGGGCAGGGTTTCAACATGGATAGAAAACTGGTTGGCAGATAGAAAGCAAAGGGTAGCAGTGAATGGGTGTTTCTCGGACTGGCTGGAGGTGACTAGTGGGGTACCACAGGGCTCTGTATTGGGACCACAGCTCTTTACGATTTATGTCAACGATTTAGATGAGGGCATTGAAAACTATATCAGCAAGTTTGCTGACGATACGAAACTGGGTGGCAGTGTGACATGCGAAGAGGACGTTAGGAGAATACAGGGAGACTTGGATAGGCTGGGTGAGTGGGCAGATACTTGGCAGATGCCATTCAATGTGAATAAATGTGAAGTTATCCACTTTGGAAGCAGGAACAAGAGGGCAGAATATTGTCCGAACGGTGTAGAGTTAGGTAAGGGAGAAATGCAAAGAGACCTAGGAGTCCTAGTTCAACAGTCAATGAAGATGAATGTGCAAGTGCAACAGGCAGTGAAGAGGGCAAATGGAATGTTGGCCTTTATTACAAGGGGAATTGAGTACAAGAGCAAGGATATCCTTTTGCATTTGTACAGGGCCCTGGTGAGACCACACCTGGAATATTGTGTACAGTTTTGGTCTCCAGGTTTAAGGAAGGACATTCTGGCAATTGAGGAAGTGCAGCGTAGATTCACTAGGGTGATTCCTGAGATGGCAGGGCTGTCTTACGCAGAGAGATTGGAGAGATTGGGCTTGTACACGCTGGAATTGATGAGATTGAGAGGGGATCTGATTGAAACGTTTAAGATAATTAAAGGATTTGATAGGATTGAGGCAGGAAATATGTTCCAGATGTTGGGAGAGTCCAGTACCAGAGGGCATGGATTGAGAATAAGAGGTCAGTTATTTAAAACAGAGTTGAGGAAGAGCTTCTTGTCCCAGAGAGTTGTGGAGGTGTGGAATGCACTGCCTCGGAAGACGGTGGAGGCCAATTCTCTGGATGCTTTCAAGAAGGAGCTAGATAGATATCTGATTGATAGGGGAATCAAAGGATATGAGGACAAGGCAGCGATGGGTATTGATAGTGAATGATCAGCCATGATCTCAGAATGGCGGTGCAGAATCGAGGGGCCGAATGGTCTACTTCTGCACCTATTGTCTATAGTCTATTGTCTAAAACCACTATCTTTATTCGTATCTACTTACAATATAATAACTTAAGCAAGATAAGTGTGTATATGTATGTGTACATAGAACTCCCAAAATATTGAGCTCGGTTTTGGATGGTGGGGTGGGGGTGGGGTGTTTGGATCAATGCTTAGAATCTTGAGATGGCAAAGTGTGAAAGTTCAGTTCATTCACGGAATAAGGGATGGGAGAGAGATATTTGTAATCCAGGGCAAATACAGAGAGAAGGCAATTACATTGAATTCCATAGGTACCACGGTGGTAAAATGAGATAACAGTCGCCGTAGATTTTACCCGTCGCCGTTCCAAATCCACGTACGAATGATCACCGAAAGTGACTTGTCACAGGGATCAACAACACACACAAAATACTGGTAGAACACAGCAGTCCAGGCAGCATCTATAGGGAGAAGCGCTCTCGATGGTTCGGGCCGAGACCCTTCGTCAGGACTAACCGAAAGAAAAGAGGTTTGAAAGTAGTGGGGGAGAGGGGGAAATGCGAAATGATGGAAGACCGGAGGGGGTGGGATGAAGCTAAAAGCTGGAAAGGTGACTGGCGAAACTGATACGGAGCTGGAGAAGGGAAAGGATCATGGGACGGGAGGCCTCGGGAGTAGGAAAGGAGGGGGTATCACCAGAGGGAGATGGAAAACAGGCAAACAACTAAGTATGTCCGGGATGGGGTAAGAAGGGGAGGAGGAGCATTAACGGAAGTTAGAGAAGACAATATTCATGCCATCAGGTTGGAGGCTACCCAGCCGGTAGATAAAGTATTATTCCTTCAACCTGAGTTTGGATTCATTTTGACAATATAGGAAGCCATGGATAGACATATCAGAATGGGAATGGGACGTGTAATTAAAATGTCTAACTTCCGTTAATGTCCCTTCTCCCCTTCTTACCCCATCCCTGACATACTTAGTTCTTTACCTGTTCTCCATCTAACCCCGTCCTTCCTTTCTCCTGAGGCCGACCGTCCCATGATCCTTTCCCTTCTCCATCTCTGTATCACTTTCGCCAATCACCTTTCCAGCTCTTAGCTTCATCCCACCACCTCTGGTCTTCTTCGATCATTTCGCATTTCCCCTCCCCCCAACTAGTTTCAAATCTCTTAATATCTTTCCTTTCGGTTAGTCCTGACGAAGTGTCTCGGCCCGAAACGTTGACATCGCTTCTCCCTATAGATGCTGCCTGGCCTGTTGTGTTCTACCAGCATTTTGTGTGTGTTGTTGTTTGAAGTTCAGATTTCCTCGTGTTTGCTTTTAGGGAAATCTTCTTCTAGTGAATCACCACACCACATACCCAAGCAAGGTTTAATACATAAGTGATCTCCACAGGATTCCCCAAACAGTTCCAAGCCTCATCAAGGTCGTTCTTGTGTGTGGCAATGGCAGTCACGGGGTACAAATCATGACTCTGATTTCGAATTATTTCATTTAACCTGATCAGGAACACGCAGTGCCTTTGCGAGAAGTTGAAATCCCAACAGACTCTGTTACTGACCCCACTTCTGCACCCTCATGTGGGCTTTTCCATTTACATTCCGCACTTAGCTGGCAATGCCCCGTATTTCTTACTTTCGAATCCATTATTACAGTCTCCTCAACGATGAGCAAAATAACACGAAAATATTCGCGATACAGACATTGGCCATTCTACCAATCTGGACCGCTCCGCCATTCCATTATGACTCGTTTATTATCCATTTCAAGACTGTTTTCCTGGATTCTCCTCGTCGTCTTTAATCGTGCAAACTGCGCCTGAAGTATAACTAATATCCTGGGCTGCACAGCCAAAGAATTCCACAGATTCACTGCGTTCTGGCTGAAGAAATTTTCTCCATCTGTGTTCTAATTGGATGTCCTTCGATTCTGAGGCGTTGATCTCTGGTCCTAGACTATCCCACTGTAGGAAACGTCCTTTCAAGTCCTCTGTATTGAGAGGTTTCAATGTTCGGTAGTTTGCCACGAGATCTCCCTTCATACTGCTAAACTCACCGTGAGTTAATCAGTCTGATGGCCTGGTGGAAGAAGCTGCCCCGGAGCCTGTTGGTCTGGGCTTTGATGCTGCCGAATGGTAGCAGCCGGAACAGTTTGTGGTTGGGGTCCCTCTGTTCCCCAATGATCCTTTGGACGCGTTTTTTCACCTGTGTTTGTAAATGTCCTGAGTCTTGCCAAGTTCACAGCTACAGATGTGCCGGGCTGTCCGCACCACACTCTGCAGAATCCTGCGAGTAAGGGAGGTACAGTTCGCATGCCAGGTAGTGATGCAGCCAGTCAAGATGCTCTCAATTTTGCCCCTTTCGAAATTTCTTAGGATTTAGGGGCCCATACCAAATTTCCTCAACCATCTGAGCTAAAAAAAAGCGCCGTTGTGCCTTTTTCACAACATACCTGGTGTGCACAGACCACGTGAGTTCCCCGGTGATGTGGATGCCGAGGAACTTAAAGCTGTTAACCCTCTCGACCCCAGATCCAATAATGTCAACAGGGATTATCCCGCCTCCATTTCTCCTGTAATCCTCAACCAGCTTCTTTGCTTTTGCAACATTGAGGGTGAGCTAGTTTCCTTGCAACCACACTGTCAGGGAGATGACTTCTTCCCTGGAGGCCACCTCGTTATTGTTTAAGTCCAATCCATTTAGCGTCGTCAGCAAATTTAATTAGCAGATTAGATCAGTGGGTAGCGAAACAATCATGGGTATATGGGGAGTAAAGGAGGGGGCTTAGTGCACAGCCCTAAGGGGCTCATGTGTTGAGAGTCAGAGGGGTGGAGATGATGGAGCCCACTCTTGTGAATTGTGAAGTTATACATTTTAACATTATTGAAATTATAAAACGAAAATTCTTTTAACTTGTTTCTTGTTTTCCTCATCATTACTGTAAACGGCCGTGCTGCAAACCTGCTTTAGCAAGGTTAACTTATATTTACAGTTTGAAAATACTCTCAGGCCAATAGGAGATGTGTCCCGATATGTTGTCAGATTAGAGACAAGTTGGGCCGATGAAGAACTACATCGCATCTGTACTGTAGGATTCGATGTTTGCTGAAACTGGAAAGCTTCAGCCAGACAGAGAAAGGGCAATTATTCTCCCAGCAACATACCGGTATAGGAGATAAACCTGAACTTTAATTAAAGGGAAAACGCCGAACGAGAAGGAAAGAAAATGGACGTCGGGATTGGCAGACACGGCCAGGTCACTAGGAAGGTTTAGAAAATGGACACTTCGACAGTGGATCTTTGTGTTTTCAATACCGGGCATCAGGGTGATATAACGTGCAAGGTAAAATACATTTTACAGGATGGAAATTACCAAGCAATCCAATCTATACTTGGATTTTTTTCCCTCAGAAATAAAGGCATAACTGCTGGGAACAGCAACACTTTCAGGCAGTTCAATTCACTAATATGCTTTCACTGCAGGTTTTTTTATTTCAAAATTTGTAAATTATTTGATCCTATCATCTGAGCGGTAAAGACCTAAAATATTTCAAAACTAAAGTAGCCGGCGAGAGCAGAAGACCTATCAGTTGTTCTCTAAATTTTGTCTGGGTTACTCCGTAGATAAAAGTATTTGTGCAGCTGCTGAAATTCCGAATCACAGATCCCCAAAACCGTGCCTGAAAAAACCGAATGGACATTTCCAGGTCTGTGTAGAGGCATCGCATGAAAATGAAGACCAGAGTGGTTGTCGCCCAACAGAGAAGGAAACTCGCCGACAGACTGAAGAGCAGAATGATGGATTGTCTCCGACTCTCCATCTCCGGATCTTGCTGTTTCCCGCAATTTCCCCATCCCTTCAGCCCCCTACGGACTCTGCTCGCCGCCAGTATCTGTCTGACGGTCAGAGTATTGAGGGTCAAAATGAGGAAGAAAGGAAGTAGCGGATTCAACAGACGGTCCACCCAATAAAACCCCTCAAACGATCCCGAGAAAAGAAGTACGGACCTATCGAAACAGTCCCAGTGACCCCTCACCAACAACGATGCCCATTCCATGTATACGAAATAAAATGGTATGTTTTTTAAACAGAAACCGATCGATATTGCGCCAATCACCAAACCCGCAATTTTTGGGATGCAGTATTTCGTTTTAAAATTAGCGGAGCAAATGGCCACAAAGCGATCGAAAGTGAAAACGACAGTAAACCTCACGGAACAGTCAACGGTCACGTGACACAGGACGTAGTGGACAAGGCAGAACGGAGCGTTGCCCAGGACTCCGTAAGTAAATCTGTATGCTCGACCCATCTGGTAGAACAGGACTTCGATAATCACCACCATTAGATCCGCCGCAGCCATCGCCACCAGGTACCGCGTCACACATCTGGAGAGACCGCAGTTTCCTCGGCTGAGAATGATGATGGCCACAAGGTTAACTGCAGTGAATGAAAAAAGACCAAAAATAAGATTAAAGAAAATCAAAAGCATTTTTATTGTAGAAATACAGCAGTCATTTGTTCGATTGAGGTAAAATCCATCGTTCATCTCTGCTGGACGTTATCAGTGGAAGTAAAAAAATGCTTTGATTGTTTCAACACGTGACCGCAGCACAAAGCGTTTTACAGTAGCACATGCTCACATTAATCTCTTCACGTTCATTGATGCAGCAGCGAGGAGTAGAGTCCAAGAATGATGGAGCATAAAAACGGGTCCTTCGGCCAAATATCTCCATACTGACCGACGTGGACATCTGATACCGTTTTCCGTGATTGGATCAGATTCGTCAAACTATTCATGTGTACTTCAAAAATTAGTAACGACTCTGTACGCCCATTTCCTTTGTCAGGCTGTTCAATGCACACAGCAACTTCTATGTGAGGAAACGTCGCTCGGAATCCAACTACATTTCTGCCTTTTGCAATAAAATGCCACCAGGCCGAACCTCTCCCTGTAACTCAATCCCGCGAGTCCCTGCAAATATTTGTAAATACTGACTGCACTCTTTTCAGCGGACTTCTGCCTTTCCTATCACAGGGCGACCAAGACTGTTCACAGAACTCCAAGCGCGGTATCTCCAAGGAGAGGGGTAGTGTAATTGAAGTGCGCATCTACGCTTCTTTCCGAAAGTCTGAGTTACTATTCGATTGCAAGGTCAGATTCTAAAAACAAGATCTTGCACCGCAGCAACCTTCCCTCTGTTTTATTTTACTGCTTCGGGGACAAACCATTGCTCTGAGCAGAACATTGTTACCCGGTCTTAAAAGTGCTCGGCACTTGTAATGTTTTTTTTTTAATCTGTAATATGCAAGTCAAACGATGACCAAACATAACACACAACACACGTAGACACTGTCAGGCAGTCACAATTGACAGGGAGGATGCAACAGTGAAATGTCCTGACGGGACGACGTTGGTGGTTTCTTAAAAGTAAGACTTCTATTTTGTCTTTATTGTGACCATCTTTGACAGTGATGTAACTTCAAACAATGACAATGCACATACGTTGAAGCTAAAATTTTTCATTGTAAATGTGATACGTTTAGTGCTTAGCACACTTATGGATTATATTCATTAATACAGTTAAATTCAGTTTATTTCATTATTATATTCCCAAAGATGTCGAAACATTTTAGCATAATTTCAAAATGATGTTAACATGGTATAAAAGAAATTCCAGCTGCTTGTCCACAAATGCCACGTTCGCGGGGGAATTTCAATCATGGCGAGGCTGTGGTATGGAATTGATGATGGGCGCAGTAAAATAAGTCCTGATCCTTCGAGCCGGAATCGAACCAGCGACCTAAGGATGACTCCATTTCCTCTACAGTCCTCCGCTCTACCAACTGAGCTATCGAAGGAAAAGCGACACCAAGTTTCTCCACGTTGGCTCCTACCGACAATTATTATGCAGATTTCAGCCTGGCATCTGTCGACCGATGGCAAAAGCCTGCCTATGGCAACTATCTCGTCCTTCCAGCACTGGGGGCCACAGGCCACGGGATGACGCCTCTCACCGCGCTTCTGACAATTTTAGGGACACTACGATTCCAACACAGCTCTTTGATCGTCCTCGCCCGTTCAAATCAAAGGTAACTCAGCTTTCTCTTTTCACCCAGTAACCAGGGCAATGTCCTCCTAACCACTCACCTGATTTATGCCTGAATCGTCGCCTGCAGCTCATGCATTACTGAAACTCCAGCTGCCAGCCGGCTTTCCCTCCTATCTGCTTTCAATCAGCAAACCTACGACATTTTCTCCCGGCCCTTTGACAGAGACACTTTCCGCTCGCTCTGCGCCAACCGCATCTTTTGTACATTCCAAGTTCAGGGATTTGATTGAACGAATCCTCGGAATACAAAATGTCAATGGAGCATCGATCTCGCTACCTCTCGCATGCTAAGCGAGCGCTCTACCATTTGAGCTAATTCCCCAGCACGTCAGGCTAACCTCCTATAATTTGCTCCTTTGGACAAACATCATTGCATGCCTGCCACTGTTCACTGATGCACAATCAGCAGCTCACAGACAGGCACACACACTCACTCACTCAGCAGTAGCTGAGAGCGGCGTGTGGTCTCTGCTTCCGTATAAGTAATCGAAAGGTACTTACCCGGGATACCGACAATTACAATGACGGTGTAACAAGTAGCCCTGTCTCGAAACATTGTTGATCCAAGGCTGCTCTGTTTGGAATGTTGTCAATTTCTAAATTTCATAAAAGTTGTAAATAGCCAGTAAATAAATTCAAACAGTTATAACAACGCCCAGAGAGCAAATTACTTTCGCGCCTACTGGGTGAAACTTTTCACGGATCACACGTTGTTGAGAGTCCACAGCGTCTGGATGTTTCCGTCCTCAATGTAGCTGAAGCACAGAATGAGGTACTTTTATAGAAAAATCGGTCACCAATAATGAAAACAACTTGCACAGTGACTGGTGCTAATTACTGCTAGTTAGCAAAAATATCTGTGCTCTAACGAACCGTAATGCTAGTGGGGAAATAACACGCTTTATTTCATTGAACTGAACGCAACACCTGTCATGAAGCCTCAACAGACGGCCGATGCTGGGATCGCAACACCAGCTGCGATGTTGTTAAACTACTCCGTGTAATGACAGGACATTATCTGACCATCGCTGGTGAGGACAGTAGTCTGTAATCCTGTGGGTGAGTCCACCTCATCAGCGCTGATTCCACACTCACATTGCGAGTGGAGTCTCTGACTTGTTACTTCCCCGAGATGACGCACCTTTCATGTGATTCACTGTCACTTTGCTTGCGGGGATTTATTTTTTACTGGACATTAACATGATTGATTTCTGGCGCAAACCCTCACTGTTTGCACTGTTACCGGAGTCAGTCGCAAACACAGATGTTGGCGAGTATGCGGCGCGAAATGGAAACCAATGACCCCAGCATTACAGACATTGTCCGCTGCAGTACCAGAGAAAAACAGAAAATATGGTATCAACACCGGTTTCAATGCAAATAAGTAGCTGTGACGATATTAAATATGTTACAGAGTTACTAGATGATCTTCGAAGCTGGATTTCAGAAAGAAATTGATTCAGGGAAAAAGTGCGTATAAAGCTGCTAAACAGAGATGAACTGCGTAATGGGGCATAGATACACGGACACAGTAAAGCATCAGGATATTTAAACCGAGCTATCAGTTCAACCCCTACAACATCACTGGCCTTATGAATAAGATTGTTGATTCTGTTGCCGTCTGCTACCCTCAGCCTGCTGCCCCAGCACACAACAGCAAACATGATAGCACTGGCCACCACAGGCTCATAGAACATCCTCAGCATCGTCCGGCAGATGTTAAAGGACCTCAGTCTCCTCAGGGAATAGAGACTGTTCTGACCCTTCTTGTAGACAGCCTCAGTTTTCTTTGACCAGTCCAGTTTATTGTCAATTCGTATCCCCAGGTATTTGTAATCCTCCACCATGTCCACACTGACCCCTTGGATGGAAACAGGGGTCACCGGTGTCTTAGTCCTCCTCAGGTCCACCACCAGCTCCTTAGATTTTTTTCACATTAAGCTGCAGATGATTCTGTTCACACCATGTGACAAAGTTTCCCACTGTAGCCCTGTATTCAGCCTCATCTCCATTGCTGATACATCCAACTATGGCAGAGTCATCAGAAAACTTCTGAAGATGGCAAGACTCTGTGCAGTAGTCTTATAATATAATATAATAGAATATGCTGTTTTGCCAAATCATTGCTGAACTGACTGACTAGAATTGCACAAAAATGCGGTAATTATTTCCGCCTACAGCAGACTATGAGAGAAATGGTCAGTGGTCCCATATTGATGCCTCGCCACATCCAGCCTGACGGGAGTACCCTTACCCCGCTGGGGAACATCCCGCAGTGGCATTTGGTCACAGAGTCATCGAGCAGTACGGCACTGAAACAGGCTCTTCTGCTCATCCTCCAGCGCCGAACTGACCCTCTCCCTAGTCCCGTGGACACTGCACCTGGAACATGTCGTCCATAACCCTCCCATTCGTGTCGGATCCAATTTCCACTTCAATGTTGAAATCGGTCCTGCGTCCGCCATTTCCGTTGGAAGCCCGTTCCACACTCTAGCTGCCTCAAGAAGATGTCCGCCGCATATTGACCTGATATATTCCACCTTTCACCCGTAGCTCACTACTCTAGTCAAACCTCAGTGGAAAATCCCTGCTTGTATTTACGCTATCTATACCCTTCATCAACTGGAACATCTCTTAAAACCCTTCCCTCTTACTCAGCCGCTTGGAGGAATACGAACCTATTCCTAACCTACTCAATTCTTCCCTCCAACTCCCCTCCTCATGTCCCCGCATCATCCTTCTAATTTTTATATGCACTCCGTCAAGATTACTGATATCGTTCATGCAGGTTGGTGACCAGAACACAAACAATACCCGATATTAGGCATTACCAACTATACAACCCTCTTCTCGTCGCTTCGATGTCTGGAGGTCGATGTGCCTGCAGTTCTTTCTACAACCCTTTCTGCCTGCGACGCCACCTTCAAGGGATAATGGATCAGTTTCCCAGGTCCCCCGTTATACCGCAGTACTCAATGACTCCCCCCTTTTAGTGTAAGTCCTATCACGGTTTGTCTTCCCAAAGTGATACACCACACACTTACCTGTATTCAAGACCATCAGCCACTCTCGCTGTCTACCACTCATCCAATATCGGGATCATTCGCAAATCTGCAGATTCAGCTTATCAGACTGTCAGTGAGATCGTTGATCTATATAACACACAACAATGGACCCAGTGCAACACATGCGGTACACCATTAACTACAGGCCTCCAGTTAGAGAGGCCACTACCTACTACCACATTCTGGATTCTGCCTGTAGGACAGGGGTTCCGATATTTTTATTGCATGGATCCCTACGATTAACCGAGGGGTCCGTGGATACAAGGAAGGGAACCCCTGCTGTCAGCCAATGTTGCATCCAATTTACTACCGCATTAACAGTGACAAAAGACGGAACACTCCGGACCAACCTCTCAGGCCCGAGATTGACAAAGGCTTTTTCTAAAGTCTAGGCGGACATGAGCCACTGAAATTGCTTCATCAGTTTTCCAGGTAACCTCCGCGAAAAACCTTGTAAGATTGGTCAGGCACGACCTAACACGCACAGAACTAATAAGGCCAAGTTTAAACAAATATTTACATATTCGATCCCGTAGAATATCTGCTAATAATGTACCCAGTTCTGACGTCGTGTTCAAGATCTTAGTCCCAGAATCTTTCTTAAGTAACAGAAAACATTAGCAACCATCCAGTTGCCAGGCACCTGACCCGTGACAGACCTCGGCAGACCCAAATGCGGTGTAACCAACACGCCGGCAGATTGTGAAAACAAAAGCATGTTGAAATACCTGATTCTGAGTTATAGAATAAGGAGCCGTTTGCCATTGGTATGCTCGGCTGGGCTTGGAGTGCTCTATAAATCTCAGCACGGTGTGCATTATTGATCCGGTTGCATGGCTGCCCGGTGTGGGAACACCAATAACGCAGAACGGAAACACCTGCACAAGGTAGTGGATGCATCCCATCCAATCACAGGAAAAGCCCCACACACCCGACAGGTGAAAACACAGGAAACTGGCGACACAGCTACAACGTGTGACGTCACAAGGAAGCAGAAGGCATAAACAAGAGCGATCACCTTTCAGGTGATTCTCTTTTACCCCGGCTTCCATAGGAAAGAGACGCAAGACCAGGTTTAGGAACAGTTCTTCAATCCGACCATCAGGCACCTGCAACAACGCGGATTACTTCACTCACCGCAAAACTGAACAGATTCCACAACGATGATCACACTTTCAATGGCTCTGAAAGTCATGTTCTCCTAATATTGATGTGATGTATTCATCTATCATGTTATCTACCTCCCTGTCTATCTGACTTCCTATCTACCTATATTTATCTATCTATCTATCTATCTATCTATCTATCTATCTATCTATCTATCTATCTATCTATCTATCTATCTATCTATCTATCTATCTATCTATCTATCTATCTATCTATCTATCTATCTATCTATCTATCTATCTACCTATCTGCGTATGCATGTATGTATTTATTTATTTATTCATTCATTTATTTGTTTGTTTATTTATCCTTCATGAATTGGAACATCTCTTAAAAAACTTCCCTCTCACTCCAACGCTTGGGGGAGTGCGAACCTATTCCTAACCTACTCAATCCTTCCCTCCAACTCCCCTCCTCATGTCCCCGCATCATCCTAATTTTTCTATGTACTCAGTCAAGATATTGATATCGTTCATGCAGGTTCGGTGACCAGAACACATACTATACCCGATATTAGGCATCACCATCTATACAACTTCAGCACAGCATCACAGCCCCTGTACTCGTCGCTTCGATGTCTGAAGGCCGATGTGCCTGTAGTTCTCTCTACAACCCTATCTGCCTGAGACGCCACCTTCAAGGGATAATGGATCAGTTTCCCAGGTCCCCCGTTATACCGCAGTACTCAATGACTCCCCCCTTTTACAGTATAAGTCCTATCACGGTTTGTCCTTCCAAAGTGATACACCACACACTTACCTGTATTCAAGACCATCAGCCTTTCTCGCTGTCTACCACTCATCCAATATCGGGATCATTCGCAAATCTGCAGATTCAGCTTATCAGACTGTCAGTGAGATCGTTGATCTATATAACACAGAACAATGAACCCAGAGCAGCACCTGCGTTACACCAGTAACTACAGGCCTGCAGTTAGAGAGGCCACTACCTACTACCACCCTCTGGATTCTGCCTCTAGGACAGGGGTTCCAATATTTTTATTGCATGGATCCCTACGTTTAACCGAGGGGTCCGTGGATACAAGGAAGGGAACCCCTGCTGTCAGCTAATGTTGCATCCAATTTACTACCGCATTCACAGTGACAAAAGACGGAACACTCCGGACCAACCTCTCAGGCCCGAAATTGACAAAGGCTTTTTCTAAAGTCTAGGCGGACATGAGCCACTGAAATTGCTTCATCAGCTTTCCTGGTAACCTCCGTGAAAAACCTTGTAAGATTGGTCAGGCACGACCTAACACGCACAGACCTAATCAGTCCCGGTCGAACCAAAAATTTACATATTCGATCAAGTAGAATATCTGCTAATAATGTACCAACTTCTGACGTCGTGTTCAAGGACTTAGTCCCAGAAACTTTCTTAAGTAACAGAATAGATTAGCAACCATCCAGTTCTCAGGCACCTGACCCGTGCCAGACCTCGGCAGACCTAAATGCGGTGGAACCAATACGCCGGCAGATTATGAGAATGAAAGCATGTTGAAATTTTATTTTGAGTTATAGAATAATGAGCCGTTTGCCTTTAGTTTGCTAATCTGGGCTTGGACTGCGCTGTAAATCTCAGCTCTGAGTGCAGTATTGATCCGGTTGCATGGCGGCCCGGTATAGGAATACCAATACCGCAGAACGGAAACACCTGCACAAGGTAGTGGATGCATCCCATCCCATCACAGGAAAAGCCCTGCACACCCGACAGGTGAAAACACAGGAAACTAGCGACACATCTACAACGTGTGACGTCACAAGGAAGCGGAAGGCATAATCAGGAGCGCCCACCTTCCAGGTGATGCTCTTTTAACCCGGCTGCCATCGGAAAGAGACGCAAGACCAGGTATAGGAACAATTCTTCACTCCGACCATCAGGCACCTGAAACAACGCGGATTACTTCACTCACCGCAAAACTGAACAGATTCCACAACGATGATCACGCTTTCAATGGCTCTGAAAGTCATGTTCTCCTAATATTGATGTGATGTATTCATCTATCAAGTTATCTACCTGCCTGTCTATCTGACTTCCTATCTACCTATATTTATCTATCTATCTATCTATCTATCTATCTATCTATCTACCTATCTGTCTACGTATGTATGTACGTATTTATTTATTTATTTATTCATTCATTCATTCATTCATTCATTCATTCATTCATTCATTCATTCATTCATTTATTTGTTTGTTTATTTTTTTATTTACTGTTTTGCATTTTTATTGACTCCCTCCATTGACCAGTGTCGACCGTGGATGATGCGACCGAGTTTTCTCCCTGATACACAAGAGAATATGAAAGCCATCACAACAGAATACACAGAGCACGCTTTTGCCGTGTAGCTGTTGCTCCGGACTTTTCCTCGTAGTTTGCTACCGAAGCTTTCCCCAGGACTGGGTATTGTCGTAGGTTCGAGAACAGAATTTTCCATCACGTGATGAGTGCCAACTCCGGCTGATAAGCCCCATCCGTCCGAAGCCATGGTGAGCCGCCTTTGCTCCTCATCCTGTCAAGAGAAATGGTTCCGCCGGGCTCAGCAGTTAAACCTCATGTGAAGGTCAGCAGCTGGACTTGATTAGACGGGTTTGACAACTCCGAGGTTGTTTTGGAATCACGCCATTGAGAGAATTTTTATGTATTGGGAGTTAATCAGCATTACCAACCCCGTCTATCTCAAGCATAATGAAGTATTTCATTCTGATTTTTATTTAGTTTTTTTTTCAGCTCAAGCTGGTCCAACTTGCTGTATGTGCGTAGCCGAGGACACTTATTCTGGAGTTGTTTAGTATCGTGGCTCTGGAGATTTACATGTCTATTGCCGTGTAAGTCTAATTGTTTAATACTAATGCATGGTGTCATTGGGATGAGACCAGTTGTGAATATTACTATTGGACAATGTAAACTAGACAATGTCTGTTCGGGAGGGTCTAAGCTAATCTAGCGGAGGACTGGAACCGAATTGATCGTGCAGATGATGAACTGGTCGCATTACAGGGCCAGTGGGTAGAGAGACTTCTTAACAAAGAGACGCTGATCATGGGGCAAAATTGCAATCAACAGGATGTTGCAATGCAAAAGGTGGACAAAATCGAAAAGGGTGAATGCAGGACTAAAGGTTTTATACTTGAAAGCGCATAGTATATGGAATAAGGGAGATGAACTTGCAGCACAGCTACATATCGGCGTGTAAGAAGTTGTGGGCATCACTGAACAGTGGCTGAGAGAAGATTTTAACTGGGAGCTTAATGTCCCAGGATTCACTTTGTACTTGGAGGACAGGCAGATAGGCCGAGGGGTTGGTGTGGCTCTGTTGGTAAAAACAAAATGAAATCAAATCATAAAAAGTAGGTGACATAGTGTTGTAAGGTGTTGAATCATGCGGGTGGAACTAACAAACGGCGAAAATAAATAAAATACCCTGAAGGAAGTGATATAAAGACGTCCAGACCAGAGTAAAGATGTGGTTTGAAAATGACGACGGGAGATAGAAAATACATGCCAAGTGGGCAATGTTCCGATCATCATGAGCGATTTCAATATACAGGTTAATTGGGAAAATGAGGTTGGTGCCAGATCCAAACAGGGGGAATTTCTGGAATGGAAAATACATGCCAAGCGGGCAATGTTCCGATGATCATGAGCGATTTCAATATACAGGTAGATTTGGAAAATGAGGTTGGTGCCAAATCCGAACAGGGGGCATTTCTGGAATGCCTCCGAGATGGCTTTTCGACCAGCTCTGGTTGAGCCCACTGCGGGATCAGCTGTTCTCAATTCGGTGTTGTGCAATGAACGGAAGTTGATTGTAGATCTTAAGGTAAAGCAACTCTTCGGGATAAGTGATCATAGCATGATAGAATTCACCATGCAGTTTTGTCTTATCGTCTTATACCCTGATTATTTTCAATGCATTTCAATCTTCTCTTTCAAGTCAGCACATTGCCGGTGTTTTTCATTTTGATTTATGGAAGTTGTGTGTCTCTGGAATGGTTATAAGTTGTTGTCACTTCTTTATCCGGACGGGCATCATGTATCAGCCTTGTCTGTAATAATGGACCGGTCTTAATGTAATTGTAGGACTCCGACTCTCAAACTGGATCAGGGTCTCTCTGTAGTAACGTGCGCTGCCTTTTATGGGTTGGCATTTTAAAGCGAGAACTTGGTGAATGACGCTTGCCACCTGATTTCACCTGTACCAGTAATCAAACTGAGTTAATAGACAATAGACAATAGGTGCAGAAGTAGACCATTCGGCCCTACGAGCCTGCACCGCCATTTTGAGATCATGGCTGATCAATTACTATCAATACCCGGTTCCTGCCTTGTCCCCATATCCCTTGATTCCCCTATCCATAAGATACCTATCTAGCTCCTTCTTGAAAGCATCCAGAGAATTGGCCTCCACGATCTTCCGAGGCAGTGCATTCCAGACCTCCACAACTCTCTGGGAGAAGAAGTTGTTCCTTAACACTGTCCTAAATGACCTACTCCTTATTCTCAAACCATGTACTGGACTCTCCCAGCATCTGGAACATATTTCCTGCCTCTATCTTGTCCAATCCCTTAATAATCTTATATGTTTCAATCAGATCCCCTCGCAATCTCCTTAATTCCAGCGTGTATAAGCCCAGTCTCTCTAAGCTCTCTGCGTAAGACAGTCCAGACATCCCAGGAATTAACCTAGTGAATCTACGCTGCACTTCCTCTACAGCCAGGATGACCTTCCGTAACCCTGGAGACCAAAACTGTACACAATACTCCAGGTGTGGTCTCACCAGGGCCCTGCACAAATGCAAAAGGATTTCCTTGCTCTTGTACTCAATTCCCTTTGTAATAAAGGCCAACATTCCATTAGCCTTCTTCACTGTCTGTTGCACTTGCTCATTCACCTTCACTGACTGATTAACAAGGACTCCGAGATCTCTTTGTATTTCTCCCTTACCCAACTCTACACCGATCAGATAATAATCTGCCTTCCTGTTCTTACTCCCAAAGAGGATAACCTCACACTTATTCACATTAAACGCCATTTGCCAAGTATCTTCCCACTCACCCAGCCTATTCAAGTCACCCTGAATTCTCCTAACATCCTCATCACATGTCACACTGCCACCCAGCTTAGTATCATCAGCAAATGTGCTGATGTTATTTTCTATGCCTTCATCCTAATCGTTAACGTAAATGGTAAACAGCTGTGTTCCCAATACCGCGCCCTGCGGCACCCCACTCGTCACCAGTTACCATGCCGAGAAACACACATTCATCGCTACCCTTTGCTTTCTATCTGTCAACCAGTTTTCTATCCATGTCAATGCCTTCCCCCCGATGCCCAGAGCTTTGATTTTACCCACCAATCTTCAATGTGGGACCTTATCAAATGCCTTCTGAAAATCGATGTACATTACATCCACTGGATCTCCCCCGTCTAAATTCCTGGTTTCATCCTCGAAAATCTCCAAAAGTTTAGTCAAGCATAACTTACCCTTGGTAAATCCATGCAGGCTCGGCCCAATCATATCACTGCTATCTAGATATGCCACGATTACTTCCTTAAAAATGTACTCTAGCATCTTTCCCACTACCGATATCAGGCAGACATGTCGATAGTTCTCCCTCCCTCCTTTCTTAAAAAATGGGATTAGCCATTCTTCAATCCTCAGGAACTGGCCATGAATCTAAGGAACATTGGAAAATGATTACCAATGCATCCGCAATTTCCAGGGCCACCTCCTTTAGTACCCTAGGGTGCAGACCATCTGGACCTGGGGATTTGTCAGACTTCAGTCCCATCGGTCTTCTCATCACCGTTTCCTTCCGAATATCAATCTGTTTCATTTCCTTTGTTATCCCTATGTCCTTGGCCCATCCATACATCTGGGAGATTGCTTGTGTCTTCCCTAGTGAAAACAGATCTACTCATTAAATTCTTCTGCCATTTCTCTGTTTCCCATAATAATTTCACCCAATTCATTCTTCAAGGGCCCAACATTGTTCTTAACTATCTTCTTTCTCTTCACATACCTAAAAAAGCTTTTGCTATTTTCCTTTATATTCCTGGCTAGCTTGCGTTCGTACCTCATTTTTTCCCCGTATTGTCTTTTTAGTTAAGTTCTGTTGTTCCTTAAAAACTTCCCAATCACCTGTCCTCCCTTAGCTGTGTCATATTTCCTTTTTTTTAATTCTCTGCAATCTTTGACTTCTTTGTCAACCACTGTGGCCCCTTTCCCCCCTTGGAATCCTTCCTTCTCTGGGGGATGAACTGATTTTGCACCTTGTGCATTATTCCCTAGAATACCTGCCATTGCTGTTCTACTGTCTGTTCTGCTAGGCTATCCGTCCAGTCAACTTTGGCCAGCTCCTCCCTCATGGCTCCATAGTCTCCTTTGTTCAACTGCAACACTGACACCTCCGATCTGCCCTTATCCTTCTCAAATTGCAGATAAAAGCTTATCATATTATGATCACTACCTCCTAATGGCTCCGTTACTGCAAGATTGCATATCAAATCCTGTTCATTACATAACACTAAATCCAGAATAGTCTTGTCCCTGGTCGGCTCTCGTACAAGCTGTTCCAAGAATGCATCCCGCAGGCCCTCTACAAACTCCCTATCCTGTGGTCCAGCACCAAGTTCACCTGCATGTTGAAATCCCCCATAACTACTGCGACATTACCTTTGCCACATGCCAATATTAACTCCCTATTCAACTTGCACCCAATATCCATGCTACTGTTTGGTGGCCTGTAGACAACAGCCATTTGTGTCCTTTTGCCCTTACTGTTCCTCAATTCTATCCACACAGACTCTACTTCTCCTGACCCTATGTCCCCCCCCTTGCAAAGGACTGAATCTCATTCCTCACCAACGGGGACATCCCACCCCCTCTGCCCACATTTCTGTCCCTACGATAGCACGTATACCCTTGTTAATCTGCTGCAGGATCCTGTGTTGCGTTTGATTGTTTCTGCTTTCTCGTGAGATTGTCAGCTTGAATTTGTTGTTCTTCTGTATTTTATATTGGTTCAGAGTTCACCACCTCGTGTTGCCCCTTTCCTGAGCAACGTTCTCCAACTCTGAGCCAAACTTTCGACGTTTCCTTGTCGACATCGACTCTGTTCAGATCGTGGGGATGTCCTCCACCGAGGGTCATGTTCTTCCATTGGATATCTCTTTCTTCCAAAGTGATAATGTTGTCATCTTTTCTATACTGTGCTTGCATTTAATTTTAATGGTGTGGTATCCATATCAGAATTCCACATGCTCGCGTTGATTGCTAAAACCTGTCTTCCTTGATGAAAAGTTATCTTTCGAAGTTTCATCTGACTGGTGTGTAAACTTATTGCGTCTGTTATTCTTCTTCCGCCTCCGTCCGAGGTAGGTGCGCTCGTGTATATAGGGGTTTCTAAACTTTGCACGTCAGTTGTTATTTTTCTTTATCAGTTTTCCAGATCTGTTTCGAAAAACAAATATAACGTGGTTGCGGCCAAACTGTGTGTTGCCTTTGTAATGCTTTCGCTATTGTGCTCCTTCTGGCGCATTTTCTTAATCCCTGAAGTGATTTATTTCCATTTATCACACTGTAATCCAATTCTTTTACAGTATGATATCCCAGGTGTTTATCTGTTTCATTTCCACCCATTAGGTGTATCGGAACTTGCTGCTCGACTCGCTCTACTGCACCTTTCATTATGTTTAATGCTCTGCGGTTATGCAGTCCAAATGACACGTTTCTCTAGTGTGGGGCAGAATTAAATAACTTTTGGTAGTCAACATAACCACATGAAAGCTTTCAGGTATTCATTCGGGCTTGATTTAGAATTACAGATTCTATTATCAGTTATCTTTACTTATTTTCACACCATCACGGCACACTTTCTGCTCTTCTGTAATTATATTGTGACCCTTGTAGGCCACACTTAAAGCATTTGGGAGCCATATCTCGGAAAACGTGTGCTGTCGTTGGAGAGAGTCCAGAGGATGTTCAAGAAGATCATTCCGGGAATGAAGGGGTTAAGTTATGAGAAGCGTTTGAAATGCACCGACAGTGGAAAAGTCTACGTACGGTGATTGAGGACCGGACTTTTCGTATGCTGGTGATAGACATAACGGAGGGCACAGCCTCAAAACTGAGGAGCGATCTTTTAAAATAGTTAAGGAGGATTTTATTTAGTGAGAGAGCAGTGAATCTGTGGAATTATTTGACACAGACGGCGGTGGGTACATTTAAGGCAGAAGCTAAAAGTTTGCTGATCAGTCAGGGCATTATAGGATGTGCCGAGAAGGCAAGTGCATGGGGTTGAGTGAGAACCGGGATCAACCATGATAGAACGGCGGAGCAGACTTGATGGGCTGAATGGCCTAATTCTATTCCTATGTATTATGGTCTTATACAGTGAAGAATGACACAAAATACTTCGGCCGCTATTTCTTTGCTCTATCACCAGCATCATCTTCCAGTGTACAATGTCAACTCGCCTCTCTTTTACTATTTATATATATGAACAGCTCTTGATACTTGATATTATTGGCTCGCTTACCTTAATTTTTCATCTTGTCTCTCCAGTGTTCTATTTTTGGTTGTCTCCTGTTGGTTGTGTGAAAGCTTTCCAATCCTCTAACATCCCACTGTTTTCTTGCAACGTTATATGACCCCGCTTTTGTTTTTTTTTATCAAAAACAGGAGAAAATCTGAGGACGCTGGAAATCCAAGCAACACAAACACAAAATGCTGGATGAACCTAGGGAGGCCAGGCAGCATATATGGGAAATAGCAAACTGTCGACGTTTCAGGACGAGACACTTTATCAGGACTGGGGGAAAAAGGGATGAGACGTCAGAGGGAGAAGTGTTGGGGTGAAAGGGATGGAAGAAGTGATCGGTGATAGGTGAAACTGGGAGAGTGGGAGTAAAGAAGGAAACAAAAACTCCTTAGAATATAATTTTCTTAACGATTCTTGAAAGCTCATTGCTAATGCCTCCACATCTCTTCCGCCACCTCTTTAAGATCCCTGGAGTGTACACCATCTGTTCGAGGTGACCTATATACCTTCAGACCTTTCCTGTTTCCCAAGAACCTTCTCCAGTGTAACATAACTTTACACATTCTGACCACTGATATCTGAGGCTTCCATATTCCTGGCAGGGTCTTCCACGGATAAGAGTGATGTACAATACTTACTCATTTTCATCTGCCATCCTTTGCCCCTCCACCCCATTGCTACTTCTCCAGCATTATTTTCCAGTGGCTGCATTTCCAATTCTGTCTGTCTTTCACAGTATATGAACCTGAAGAAAACTTTGGCATCCTCTTGAATATTACTGCCGAGCTCACGTATGTATTCCATCTTTTCCTTCTTAATTATTTTAGTTGCATTATGTTGGTTTTTAAAAGGTTCCCAATTCTCTAACTTCCGAGTAATTCTTGCTCTATGCCCTCTCTTTGTTTCTTGTATTGTCTTTGATTTCTCTTATCAGCCACGGCTTTGTCACCTTCAGAATACTACATCTTCTTTGTGATGTATATATCGTGTGCCTTCCTAATTACTTCCAGAAACTCCAGCTATTGCAGCTCTGTTTTCATCCCTGCCCGTGTTCTTTTCAAATCAATTTTGACCAGTTCTTCTGTCTTGCTCTCAAATTCTCAAATTCCACCTCTGACTTTAATGTCAGGGTAATATTAATGTCACCTTCTCTAATGTCAGGGTGAATTTGATCGTATTAAGATCACTGGCCCATAAGGGTTCTTTGAACTTCAGTGACCTAATTAATTCCGGTTCATTACAATACCAAATAAGGAATAGCTGATTCCCAAGTGGGCTCAACCACGAGCTGCTCTAAAAAAGCATCTTGTAGGCATTCTAGGAATTTCTCCTCTTGAGACCAACACCATCCTGATATTCCTAATCTCCTGCATGACAATCCACCTTGACTATTGTAACATTGCCCTTTTGGCACGCATTTTCTATCTCCCATTGTAATCTGTGGACCACATACGTACTACTGTTTGAGGATCTCCATACAATTCCATCAGGGATTTTTTTTTCTTCACATTTGTTGTTCCTTAATTCTACCCACAAAGATTCCACACCTTCTAAGCCTTCTACACTTTCTACTGATTTTATTTAATATTTTAACAACACAGCCAC
Source organism: Hypanus sabinus (assembly GCF_030144855.1). Classification (NCBI taxonomy): domain Eukaryota; kingdom Metazoa; phylum Chordata; class Chondrichthyes; order Myliobatiformes; family Dasyatidae; genus Hypanus; species Hypanus sabinus. Next base: position 178,751 of record NW_026781605.1, on the reverse strand, counting down.
ACAGCCTTCAACCGGCTTGTTATTTCAAGAGACACATAAGTATTTGGAAACAGGATGAAGATGTTAGAAATCTAGAAAAATTCACACAATGCGCTGGAGGAGCTCAGCATGTCAGGCAGCATCTATGGATGGGAATCAGCATTTAGGGCCAAGAACCTTCTTTGGGACTCCTGATACCCACGTTTCAAAATAAAATCAACAAGCAAAGAAAATAGAAAATAGTGCGACGTAGGGAAAAGCTTGGTGAAAATTTAGTTCAAGGCCGAAAAAATAACCTGCCAAATAGAGCTCAATAGTTAACAAATACAACAAAGGCAATAAACACTGTCAGCAATATCGATATTGACTTCTTAATGGAAATATCTTGGTTCTATTTCAATCAGTAAAATTCACGAAGATAAATAAGAACTGAAATGACAACTTTAGGAAAGTCTATTTTCAGTCAGACCCACTTAGATTAGCAATTACCTCGGACAGAAGGAGGTAGAAGAACAACACACATGAGAAACAATCACACAACAGTCAGATGAAACTTTTAAGTATATATTTTCATAAAAAATTAACAGGGTTCCGCAATCCATGTGTGTATATGCAATCGTGAATAGAAATACAGACCAGAAAACTTAAATGAGAGGCCGTCTCAGAAAAATAAATCATCACTCTCGAAGAAAACATTAACCAGTCGAAAGAGTATGACCCTCCACGGGAGACATCTGAGCAGAATCGATGGTGACAAGGAAGCATCAAGCACCTGACTGAGAGTTGTAGACCTCTTCCCAAAAACAGAGGGGTTCATGTGGAAATACAGGACAAGGTGGTCAACGAAAAGAAAAAAAATGCATACAATAAAAAAGAAGGCAATCAATGCAGAAAATCCCAAGAGAAACCAGACGCAGTCCAACATATTCCAGGACCCTGCAGCAGTTTAACTCAATCTGATTACTTACGCAGGTACAATCAAGTGGCAAATATCGCTCACCTCAATCTTGCTTTAAAATACAAATTATAAATGACCACCATAACTTCAGTATGGCAAAATAAATTCAAGCCTGATCCAGTTCGGGACAGAATCTCACATTTTATATAACAATCAATACATTATTACAGATAGGATCATCTAAAACATCCACACGGATATAATATTATAGGATTACCAAGCAGGAACAACTCCCTCAATAGATATAACCTTTCTCAACACACACATGTGCCTCCTGACAAAGGGGCACCTCACACAGGCATTGTTTGTGTCATCAGTCAGACAAACAAAAGATTTTCTCTGTCAATCTGCTTCCAAATGTTGCTCTTCTTTCATTCGTTGGCACGCCCCGCTGCTGATTCCCTTCTCCTCATCACGTTCTTAACCCGACCATCGTCCAGAACCCAAACTCTATCTTGTGCGGACCCGCCTCTGGTTCCTGAACCTGGTCCGTTGAACATCCAAACTGAGGGTTTCCATTCCGATTTCAGTCTTTGGGACAGTGGTGTTCTCTAGCAACCTTTCAGAAGCAGAGAGAATGCCCCATAATGTGCAAATGAGCCACGAATAAGGAGGTTAAATCCTATGTCATTCTTCCTCGGTCCGGAGATTTGAGGGGCAAACAATATCTCAGACAGAACTGCAGTCAGATCGACTTGTTCAGTCTGCAGCAAATTCAAGGGAATTTCACCCACGGAATGGTGACTGGAACCCGTCACCACAAGGAGAGTGACAGATGAACAACAGGGGAGGATTGATAAAGACTGTCGTGGAACAGAATCCCTGGCCGGGTCCAGCAGGCCTGAGTACACTAGCTGCGTTATAAATTCACTAAGTACCAAATCCAGAGATTAAAATAAACTGACTTATTTGTCACAGATACAGAATATTAATCTTCAGTCCCATTAAAGTTGAATGTGCAGCAGAAGAAACTCCTCCTCCCATGCCCAGTGACCAGGGTGCAGAACTGGGTGTGGTGAGCAGCAGAAATAATTGCAGAGTTCATCACCGACAGTCACTCCAGAAATTGCATTCAGCAATGGTGATGGACACATATCCCGCACGCAGTTTACTGAAGCTTTAACGCCAGTGTGAACTCGGCAGTGCGTCACAAGGTTTCACTGCTCACGTAATGGCCTCTCTGTAATGTTTCACTGCTGAGGTAATGGTTTCTCTGTAGCAGCAATGTTTACGTTACGAGTAAAGATAACAGGGTTTTGGAGTGCGGGGCTTTCCAATGACAAAGGTATTATTTCTTGTGAGTCTGGAAGAGATATTACAGCGGTCCTTTGCGGGGAGCGATGAGCAGATGCAAATGGAGAGAGTCAGCCCTTCTTCTATTCTTTAAATTTTCTTTACTAATGCTATGGTCAAAGTAAGAATGATAAAGCTCAATCGTCTAATCACATATTGTGTACTGTCTGTTATTTCGGGGTACTGATTTGTAACAGGGACACATCAAGCAGCATCCACCCAAACGATACTGAGAAGCCTCAGTATCTCGAAGAATTTTTACTGGTACCGGGGTTGACCCTTCATTTACCAATACAAACCTATCTGACATAAAATGATCGAACCCCTTCTTGACTCGGTCAGACCTCTCAGTCCGTAACTGAGCCTCAACAGAATGTTCAGAACCCTGTGGTTTATAGGTGCTTCAACATACTGACCACGGGCATTTGGGACTGCGTCCCATTGCTTTTTCTTCTTCAGGACGGAACAATTAGCCATCATATGACCAGCTTTCTTGCAATCGTAACATGTAAGACCAGAATATTTCTCCTTCAACCGTTTCCCTTCATCCTTACTCTTGCCAGTAGTCACAACTTTAATTTCTGGTTTACCCTGGCTATCCCTGCAACTGTTTTGGAAACTCTTATTCGGGGTAAACTTATCTTACGAGTTAAAGCAAACTCATCTGCTAATCTACCAGACTCCTGCAAAGTGGCAGCATCCTTTTCATCTAAATACGTCTTTATGTCATCAGGGACACACCTTTTGAATCCTTCAATTAAAACCAACTCTATCAAGCTGTTAAAATTATCATTCACATTTTTATATGTGCAACATTGGGTAATACACATAATCTTCTCATAAGCAAGTTCCATATAAGTCGGGTTCACAGATTTCCTTACATTTCTAAACTTCTGCCTGTATGTTTCTGGGACCAACTCGTAAGCTTTGAGCACAGCCTGTTTCACTATGTCATAATCAGCTGCTTAATGAACTAACAAAGCAGAATAGGCTTGCTGAGCCTACCCCTTAATCACACTTTGTAAGAGAATAGGCCTTTTTTTTTATTTGTTAAGAGGAGTTGTGGTTTCTTGATTATATTTGTAACAGTGTAACATTCTACTTCAAGTCAAGTCAAGTAACTATTATTGTCATTTCGACCATAACTGCTGACACAGTACATAGTAACAATGAGACAACGTTTTTCAGGACCATGCTGCTACATGACACAGTAAAAAACTACTTATCTGATTTTCACAATATATACTTTTGTTGCCGTTTATACGTCTTTCGTATTATCTGTTTGCTAAAACCTCCTCTGATTTGTATATTTTATTGGAAAATCAATAAAAAGATTGAAAAATGAATGAAATGAGAATAGGCCAACTCTCGTTTGGCTACTTTAAACTCTGAGCAACCTTCTCTAACGCTGAAAATATTTAACAACCTCTGCTTCGTCAAACGCAGGTACCAATTTATCTTCCCCACTGGCCTCAAACCTATCACCAGAATACCTTTCTGCAATCTTTCTATCCTTTCCAGCTCGAGCAGCCTCTGTCTTTCTGCTTCTTCGCTGTGTTTCTGCCTCTCTACCCTCAACTTGCCTCTGTCTTACTGTAGCTTCCATCATTATTTTTTCTAACTTCTACGGGAGCTCAAGCTCACATGGTTTACTTTCAGGAAGCACCTCCAACTCCTCCACTTTAAACACTCCCTCAGATACATCATGTTCAGCTATTACACTCTGCATCTGATCCTCCACATTGTCGATTTCACCTTACAAGTTTTAACCTTTTAGCAATACTCAACAACTCAATCCGTCTGGCATCCTCTAATGCCTCAGAGGTTGGCGCTTACACAAACCTAACAGCATCTGCTGCTGATTTTCCACACACAATTAAATCAAGAGGGATTTCCGCAATGAAATCGATAATAAATCAGTCAATACTCCCAAATGTGTTCATATTTCGTATGCCGGCCCCAATTTTATTACGAACAGTAAAACTTTAGAAACAAACCAGCAGCAATAGAGTCTGGTTTTTATGTAAAAAAAACACTCTCTTATTAGTATCTACTTATTATATAGAAACTTGAGCAAGATAAACAAAACTTAACAGAGTACTGTGTATATATGTGTGTAAATGTAACTCCCAAACTATTGATATTAGGGGAATCAAGGCTTGGAGTCTTGAGATGGTAAAGTACGAAAGTTCAGTTCATTCACGGAATAGGTGATGTGAGAGAGATATTTTTAATCCAGGGTATATGTCGAGAGAAGGCAATAATGTCGAATCCCACAGGATCCACGGTGGTAAAACGAGACAACAGTCGCTGTAGATTTTATCCGTCGTTCCAAATCCACATACAAATGATCACCGAAAGTGACTTGTCACAATAGGCATTGTCTTCAATTAAATTACCACACTACACCCAGCAAGGGTTAACACATCAGTGAACTTCACAGGATACCCCAAATCAGATCCATTCCTATGCATCAAACGAGGTTACCACCACACATTCGATGTACTTTACGCTGAATCGATAGTTAACCCACCCTTGTAGGCATAGGAAAGTCACAAATAGTGAACCTTGGCCACTAGTTCCTTTGTTTCTTCTCCTTCTTTCTGTCTGACTCTCTGTGTCCTCGGTTAAAACTAAACAAGCTGCGAGTCAGACTCTCTCTCTCTCTCTCTCTCTCTCTCTCTCTCTCTCTCTCTCTCTCTCTCTCTCTCTCTCTCTCTCTCTCTCTCTCTCTCTCTCTCTCTCTCTCTCCTCTCTCTCTCTCTCTCTCTCTCTCTCACACACACACACACACACACACACACATAAAATACAGTTCACAGCAAAGGAAACGTAGGGATTCATAACAACGACCACTCACTAGTGTGAACTGCCTGTTGTGCCAGTAGTTGGGATGACTGAATGAATCCTTTCCCACATTCTGAGCAGGTGAACGGCTTCTCACCAGTGTGAGCTCGATGATGAACCAATAAGTTGGATGACAGAGTGAATCTCTTCCCACAGAGGGAGCAGATGAACGGCTTCTCCCCGGTGTGAACTCGCTGATGATTCAGTCGGGTGGATGAGTGAGTGAATCCCTTCCACAGACCGAGCAGATGAACGGTTTCTCCCCACTGTGAACTCGCTGATGACTCTGTAGGTGGGATAACCGAGTGAATCCCTTCCCACAGACTGAGCAGGTGAATGGCCTCTCCCCAGTGTGAACTCGCTGGTGTGTCTGTAGGTTGCATGACAGAGAGAATCTCTTCCCACATTCTGAGCAGGTGAACGGCTTCTCACCAGTGTGACCTCGATGATGTACCAGTAAGTTGAATGACTTAGTGAATCCCTTCCCACAGACGGAGCATGTGAACGCTTATTACCCAGTGTGAAGTCGCTGATGACTCTGCAGGTTGATGATTGAGTGAATCTCTTCCCACAGACTGAGCAGCTGAATGGCCTCTCCCCAGTGTGAACTCGCTGGTGACTCAGTAAGGTGGATGACGAGTGAATCTTTTCCCACATTCTGAGCAGGTGAATGGCCTCTCCCCAGTGTGAACTCGCTGATGACTCTGTAGGTCGGATGAACGAGTGAATCTCTTCCCACATTCTGAGCAAGTGAACGGCCTCTCCCCAGTGTGAACTCGCTGATGACTCTGTAGGTTGGATGACTGAGTGAATCCCTTCCCACAGACTGAGCAGGTGAATGGCTTCTCCCCAGTGTGAACTCGCTGATGACTCAGTAGGTCGGATGAACGAGTGAATCTCTTCCCACATTCTGAACATGTAAACGGCTTATCCCCAGTGTGAACTCGCAGATGACTCTGTAGGTTGGATGACTGAGTGAATCCCTTCCCACAGTCCGAGCAGCTGAATGGCCTCTCCCCAGTGTGAACTCGCTGGTGACTCAGTAGGGTGGATGAACGAGTGAATCTTTTCCCACATTCTGAGCAGCTGAATGGCCTCTCCCCAGTGTGAACTCGCTGGTGACTCAGTAGGGTGGATGAACGAGTGAATCTTTTCCCACATTCTGAGCAAGTGAACGGCCTCTCCCCAGTGTGAACTCGCTGATGACTCTGTAGGTTGGATGACTGAGTGAATCCCTTCCACATTCTGAACATGTAAACGGCTTATCCCAGTGTGAACTCGCAGATGACTCTGTAGGTTGGATGACTGAGTGAATCTCTTCCCACAGACTGAGCAGTGTGAATGGCTTCTCCCCAGTGTGAACTCGCTGGTGTCTCTGTAGGTGGGATGACTGAGTGAATCCCTTCCCACAGTCCGAGCAGATGAATGAACTCTCCCCAGTGTGAACTCGCTGGTGTCTCTGTAAATGGATGAATGAGTGCATCCCTTCTCACATTCTGAGCAGGTGAACGGCTTTTCCCCAGTGTGATCTCGCTGATGACTCAGTAGGGTGGATGAGTGAGTGAATCCCTTCCCACAGTCCGAGCAGATGAACGGCTTCTCCCCAGTGTGAACTGACTGGTGAGTCAGTAGGTGAGATGACAAAGAGAATCCTTTCCCACATTCTGTGCAGGTGAATGGCCGCTCGCCAGGGTGAGTTGACTGATGTCTCAGTAGGGAAGTTGATTGAGTGAATCCCTTCCCACAGTCCGAGCAGGTGAACGGTTTCTCCTCAGTGTGAACTCGGTGGAGAGCCATTAGGTGAGATGACCGAGTAAATCCTTCCCCAAATATTCAACAGATGACCGGCCTCTGCCCGTTGGAAACTGACTGTTGTGTCCACAGGTGGGATGACCGACTTAATCCCCTCTCACACACAGAACAGGTGAATGGCCTTGCCCAGCGTGAATTTGCTGATGTAGCTTCAATTGAGGTGACCGAGTGAATCTATTCCCTCTGTCTGAGCAGGTGAACGGCCTTTCTCCTGTGGAAAATGACGGGCGTGCCAGTTGGTCAGATGACGTAGTTGATCCCTCCCCACAGTCTGAGCAGGAAGGACGGTCGACTCCACTTTATAAATATCTAGATAGAGATAGCAAAATTGGCGTGTCGTGTTTGAGATTCCTGGAGACAAATTCCTTCTCGTTTTTAACCTGTAAAAAGATTTACAAAATCCATCAATGGGTGTAGGACAACATTTTAGACCAGATCACTTCAGATGCCAAGGTGTGATCTGACACCAGTTTGTTACATTGAGGTTCAACCCAAGTTGGACAGAGAAATCATCTCCTAACTGGACACAGTGCTGGTATCTGGAATGACCATCAGACTGTCTGCTGTCCTTCCTTTGTCTATAAGAATGGGGCATTTCTGCCATCTCCAATTCGTGACGTGGCTCAGTTCGACTCTCTCAATTGGTAATATCCCCATTTCCCACTGAGCTACATGGGTTCCTGGCGCCACAGTAACTGAAACCCTCTCCCGGAATTAGACTTTGTTGACATGCAGCTGGGATTTTCCTTTACCTGCTGTCAATTTAAAGTTCCAACAGTTTTAGAGCTTTCTGAATATTCCCTGCCCGGAGGAATGCTTGGTGCTGGTCTGCACGGCTGATAAAATGAATTATATGAATAATAGTATTATTTCATGTTCTTGTCACAGAATCATAGAAAGGTACAACACAGAAACAGGCCCTTTGTTCCATCTAGTTTGTGTTGTTCAACTTAAGCTGTCTCTTCCCATAGCCCTACCATCCAGGTACCTATACAATCTTTGTATATGTTGAAATTGAGCACGCATGCTCCAGTTAGGTTGTCTGCTCATTCCACACCTGGATGATCGTCTGTTTCAAGATGTATCCCCTGATGTTCACCTTAATGTTTCACCTTTCCTCCTTAATCCATGGCCTCCGGTTGTATTTCCACCCAATCTCAGTGGGAACACACATTTTAGACAAATGAAAAAGCTTCCATTTACCCCATATATAGCCCTCATAATTTTGGTACACCTCCATCAAATCTTCTCTCAATTCTACTACATTCCAGGGAATAAAGTCCTGTCCTGTTCAATCTTTCCTAACAACCCAAGTCTTCTTGACCTGGCAACATCCTTGTGAATTTTCTCCGAACTCTTTCAACCTCTTTTACATCTTTCATGTAGGTTCGTGAACAAAACTACACACAATACTCCAAATTAGGCCTCACCAATGTCTTCTGCAAGTCAAGAAAACATCCGTTTATTTTTTTCAGTACTTTGGTTCATGAAGACCAAAGGGCTGAATTTTTTCCCCCATCACTATCTAACTATGATACCAGCTTCAGTGAATTAAGCACTTATATTCCCAGGTCCCTTTCTTCTACAAAACTCCTCCGTGCCTGACCAGTCACTGTGAGAGACCGCCATTGGTAGGTAAGACCAAAGTGCAACACCTCACACTTGTCTGCATTAAGTACCTTTTTCCATTTCTTAACCCATTTTCCCAGCGGGTCCAGATCACACCGCAAACCATGATAGTCTTCCTCACTGTCCACTACACCACCAGTCTTGGTGTCATCTACAAATCTGCTGATCCAGTGAAACACACCATTATCCAGATTTTTGATATAGATGACAAACAACATCAGATCCAGCACTGATCCCTATGGCTCACCACTAGTCCCTGGCCTCTGGTCAGAGAGGCAACCATCTGCTACCACTGGCTTCTCCCAAAGCCGGTGTCTCATCCAATTTATATCCCGTCTTGAATGCTGAGTGACCGAACCTTCTTGACCAACCTCCCATATGAGACTTTGTCGAGTGCCTTCCTAACGTCCATGTAGACAACATCCACTGCCTTGCCTTCATCTACTTTCCTGAAACCTTCCTCGAGAGACTCTATAAGATTGGTTAGACATGTCCTACCTTGCACAAAGCCATGCTGTCTATCTTTAATCAGTCCACATCTATCCAAATACTTTTATCGGTTCCTGCAGATACTTCCCTATAACTTTCCCATAACTTTCCCACTACTGATGTCAAGCTCACCAATGAACAATTTCATATATTATTTTTAGAGTCTTTCTTGAACAGCTGGACAACATTGGCTGTCCTCCAATCATCCAGTAACTCACCTGTCACTACGGATGAGTTAAATATCTGTGCTTAGGCCCCGATAATTTCTGCACTTGTCTTCCGCAGGGACCCAGGGAACAACTTGTCAGGCTCTGGGGATTGATCCACACTAATTTGCATCAAGACAGCAAATGCCTCCACCTCTGTAATCTGTACAGGGTCCATGAAGTTGATGCAGCTTTGCCTCAATTCTATAGAATCTGTGTCCATCTCCTGAGTAAATACGGATGCAGAAAAAAACTCTCCCACATCTATGTTGTCTCCTCATATGGATTACCATTCTGATCTTCCAGAGGAATAATTTTTCCCTTGCAATCTTTTTGCTCATAACATATCTGCAGAATCCATGAGGATTCTCCTTCACCTTGTCTGCTTAGGCAACTTCATGACTTCTTTTATTTCTTTCATAAGACTTCACTTCAATTTCATGTAGTTCATATGTGCCCCATTTATTCCAATCTGCCTGTACATGGTCTGAACGTCCTTTTTATTGATCAGAGAGAGGAAAGCCAAAGGGGTGCTAGAGTTGCATGCTGGGAAGTGGGGTAGGTGGGGGTAAACTAAAGGTGCAGGGGGAATGGGAGTCTGAATAACAGAACAGAGAGTGGACAGGTTGTGGAGACAGTTGTTGTTCAGTCCTCAGACAAAGTCAGGAATGAAAACGTTGAGCATGGTTCAGTGAATATGCTGAGCCCTGAATATTTCAATACAAGGAGCAGCGTAGGAAAGGCGGATGTGTTCAGGGCATGGATCAACACATGGAATAATGACATTACGATCTGGCAACTGTGGACTGGGACAGGCTGCTTTATGGCAAAGTTGTGCTTGGTAAATGGCAGGCCTTCAAAGTGAAATCTTGAAAGAACAAAGCGGGTTTGCGCTTGTCAGAATAAAAGGTAAAATAGAAACTGTAGGGAAACTTGGATTTCAAGAGATATTGAGACCCTGGTGAAGCACAAAGTGAATGGAGTTGCATAACAGGGATAGGCAGGCAGTTTCTTATGGAGCATAAGAAATGCAAGAGAACACATAAGAAGTAAATCAGGATGTCTGAAAGAGGATGTCTAAAATGTGTGGGAGTCCCACACATTGATTGGGACTTCCATACTGTTAAAGGTCTAGATGGGTTAGAGTTTGTGAAGAGTGTTCAGCAAAGTTTTCTAAATCAATATATAGATATACCAACTAGGGAGGATGTAATATTAGATCTCCTATTAGGAAATGAGCTAGGGCAGGTGACGGAAGTGTGCGTAGGGGAACACTTTGTTTCCATTGTTCATAACGTCATTAGTTTCAACTTGATCATGGATAAAGATAGATCTGGTCCTCGGGATGAAACTGGAAAAAAAAAGCCAAATTTGAAGAATTGAGAAAGGATCTAAAATGCGTAGATTGGGACAAGTTGTTCTCTGGCACGGATGTGATTGCTAAGTGGGAGGCATTCAAAGAAGAAAGTTTGAGAGTGCAGATTTTTTTTTGTTCTTGGTAGGGGTAAAGGCAAAACGAATAACTATAAGGAACCTTGGTTCTCGAGGGATATTGGAACTCTGATAAAGAAGAAGAGATATATGTCTTACATGTATAGGCAACAGGCAGGAAATAAGATGCTTGAGGAGTACAAAAAGAATAAGAAAATACTGAAGAAAGAAATCAGTATGGTTAAAAGAAGACATGAGGTTGCTTTGGCAGTCAGGGTGAAGGATAATCCTAAGAGCTTCTCCAGGTATGTTAAGTGCAAAGGGATAGTAAGGGATAAAATTGGTCTCCTGAAGATCAGAGTCGTCGGCTATGTATGGAACCAAAAGAAATGGGAGAGATATTAAATGTTTTTTTTTTGCATCTGTATTTATTAAGAAAACTGGAATGGAGTCTATGGAAACAAGGCAAACAAGTAGGGCGGTCATGGAACATACAGATTGAAGAGGATGAGGTGCTTGCTTTCTTGAGGCAAATCAGGGTAGATAAATCCCCTGGACCTGACAGAGTATTCTCTCGGATTTTGAAGGATTCTGGTTTTGAAATTTCAGGGGACCTGGGTGAAATATTTATAATGTCGATATCCACGGGTCAGGTGCCGGATGATAGCTCTTGTAGTTCCGTTGTTTAAAAGTGGGTCAAAAAGTAAGTTGGGATATTATAGGTCGGTAAGCTGGACATCAGTAGTAGGTAGATTATTGGAAGGAGTACTAGAAGAGAGGGTCTACAAGTATTTGGATAGACAGGGACTTATTAGAAAAAAGTTAGCATGGCTTTGTGCGTGGTAGGTCAAGTTTAAACAATCTATTAGCGTTTTTCGAGGAGGTTTACCAGGAAAGTGGATGAGGGAAGTGGATGTTATAGACACGGACTTCAGTAAGGCTTTTGGCAAGGTCCCGCATGGGAGGTTAATTAGAAAGATTCAGTCGCTAGGTATACATGGAGAGGTAATAAATTGGACTAGACATTGGCTCAATGGAAGAAGCCAGAGAGTGGTAGTGGAGGATTGATGCGCTGAATGGAGGCCTGTGACTAGTGGTGTGCCACAGGAATCAGTGCTGGGTCCATTGTTCTTTGCCACCTATATCAATGATCTGGATGCTAATGTGGCAAATTGGATAAGTAAATTTGCTGATGATCCAAAGGCTGGAGGTGTAGTGGACAGTGAGGAAGGTTTTCAAAGATTGCAGAGGGTTGCAGGAATGGGCTGCAAAAATGGCAGATGGAAATTAATGCGGACAAGTGTGAGGTATTGCACTTCGGAAGGTCAAACCAAGATAGAACATACAAGGAAAATGGTAGGACACTGAAGAGTGCAGCAGAACAGAGGGATCTGGAAGTATAGATTCATAATTCCCTAAAAATTGCGTCACAAGTAGATAGGGTTGTAAATAGAGTTTCTGGTACATTGGCCTTTATGAATCAAGGTATTGAGTATAAGAGTTGGAATGTAATGGTGAGGTTGTATACGACATTGGTGAGACCGAATTTGGAGCATTGTGTGCAGTTTTGGTCACCTAATTACAGGAAAGATATTAATAAGGTTGAAAGAGTGCAGAAAACTTTTACAAGGATGTTGCCGGGACTTGAGAAACTGAGATACAGAGAAAGTTTGAATAGGTTAGGACTTTATTCCCTCGAGCGTAGGAGAATGAGGGGTGATTTGATAGAGGAGTATAAAATTATGATGGGTATAGATAGAGTGAATGCAAACAGGCTTTTTCCACTGAGGCCAGGGGAGAATAAAAAAACAGAGCTCATGGTTAAAGGGTGAACGGGGAAAAGTTTAAATGAAACATGGCGGGGGTGGGTGCTTCTTCACAGAGAGATTGTTGGGAGTGTGGAATGAGCTGCCAGATGAAGTGGTGAATGCAGGTTCACTTCTAACATTTAAGAAAATCTTGGACAGGTACATGGATGAGAAGGGTATGGAGGGATATGGTCCAGTTGCAGGTCAGTGGGACTAGGCAGAAAAATGATTCGGCACAGCCAAGAAAGGCCAAAAGGCCTGTTTCTGTGTTGTAGTGTTCTCTGTTTCTACGGATCTAGCCATGCAGGAGTATCTTAAAAAGACCCTATCGTTTCCACCTCCATCAACGCCATTGACAGCCCATTCCACGCACACCATTGCGTAAAAGAAACTACCCCTGACATCTCCTCTGTACCTACTTACAAGCTCCTTAAAACTATGCCCTCTCGTGCTAGTCATTTCAGCCCTGCGAAAAAGCCGCTAACTATCCACTCGATCAATGCTTCTCATTATCTTGTATACCTCTATTAGGTCACCTCTCCTCCTCGGTCGCTCCAAAGAGAAAAGGCTGAGTTCACTCAAACAAGTCTCATAAGGCCTGCTCTCCAATCCAGGCAACATCCTTGTAAATCTCCTCTGCATCATTTCTATGGTTTCCACATCCTTCTTGTAGTGAGGCGACCAGAATTGAAAACAGTACTCCGTGGGGTCTGACCAGGGTCCTATATAGCTGCAACATTAACACTCGGCTCTTAAACTGAATCCCTTGACTGATGAAAGCTAATGTGTTGTTTGTCTTCTCAACACAGAGTCAACCTGCGTAACTGCTCTGAGTGCCTGAGGGACTCGGACCCCAGGATCCTGCTGATCCTCATATACAAAGACCATTACCGAGGATCTGGAACCCAGAAAGATCCCAGTTACAAACGGCACTTGGCATTTCAGTATTGTTGATGTATGGGATGAGGTGGAGAGCGCAGGGTGTGACGAGAGGGCGGGAGAGAGGGAGGAAGGGAGAGAGGAACAGGGGTGTGTTGAGAGAGAGTGAGAGAGAGCGAAGACGGGGAACGCTTTGGATGAGCGGTGCATTTAGAGGGTGAGAGAGAGGGGAAGACATTGTGGGATACGGATGCCATCAGGGAGATTGTTTGGGAGAGCAAGAGATTGTGTGGGACATTGGGAGAGAGATAGCGAGGGAGAGGGTTAGAAATGGGGGTTACCGAGAGGCAGAGGTTAGTGAGTGAGAGAGAAGAGTTTGAGTGAGCTGAGAGTATGCATGAGAGAGGAGGGGATGGAGACGGGAAGACAGAGGGTGCCTGAGATTGGGAGTGGGATGACAGGTGATAGGGGTAGGGACAGGGATTGTGGGATGGGAGAGAGAATGGAAGAGTAAGAGAAACAGATAGATAGAGGAGAGAGTGTGAGAGAAATTAAAAGAGGCATGAGATAGTGAAGAGATGAAGAGAGAAGAGAGTGGAGTACGATTTGTGATTAGAGGAGTAGAGACAGTGGTGAGATTAGAAAGCGAAGAAAGGGGTGACAGAGAGTGGGAGCTGGTCGAATAGGGGTGTAACAGAGGGATAGAGAAGCGGGAGAGGGAGAAAGGCGATGAGCAGCCAAGGATGATTGAGAGGGGTGATGATAAGGAAGGGGTGAGGGAGAGGCAAGACGGTGCGGACGAGAGGGAGAAAGAAGTAAGGGCTGGGGTAGAGGGCTGCATAATGAAGAGGGACTGGGAGGAGGGTGTGGTGAGGGAGATGTGGTAAGTAGCTAGGGATGAGAGAGAAAGGCGAGGAGATAGTGTGTCTGATTAGAATTATTAGACTAAATATTTATTCAGTCCCTAGTTGCAGGGTCGTTAATCACGTATGTTCACAAGTCTCCGAACCAATCCACCGAGCGATTTCATTTCCACGCCGGGAGTTTGACCGCGTACGGTTCGGGTCTCCATTTCGGACATCGGGGAGTTTGATCGCATACGGTTCAGGTCTCCATTTCGGACAGAAGGGAGTTTGACGGCGTACCGTTCGGGTCTCCATTTCGGACAGCAGGGAGTCTGACCGCGTACCGTTCGGGTCTCCATTTCTGACAGCGGGGAGTTTGACCACGTACGGTTCCGGTCTCCATTTCTGACAGCGGGGAGTCTGACCGCGTACGGTTCCGGTCTCCATTTCTGACAGCGGGGAGTTTGACCACGTACGGTTCGGGTCTCCATTTCTGACAGCGGGGAATTTGACCACGTACGGTTCCGGTCTCCATTTCTGACAGCGGGGAGTTTGACCACGTACGGTTCCGGTCTCCATTTCTGACAGCGGGGAGTTTGACCACGTGCGGTTCCGGTCTCCATTTCCGACAGTGGGGAGTTTAACCACATAAGGGGACCTACTGTAAGTCGCAGCACGATGTCAATCGCAGCTAATGCCGGGGTGTTTCCTGTTCAGATGACGTGAGGAAGGGGTTGATCTCGGGTTTTTGTAAATCGAGGGCTGGTTGCAGTGGGAACGGGTCGGGACCGAGCCGGACAGCGGGAGGCTCCGGGCTCTCCAGTCTTGCATCCCTGGTTTTAGTTTTGCACTGAGTCAGGATTGCGGGATTAGTTTGCTCTGGTTCCCCAAGCTGGGAGGGCGGACGTTGGTGAAGGGGTCTGTCTATGTATCGGTGTGGGGTGAATGGTCAGAAGGCTGTGAGGCCACTGGTGGGACTGAGGGTGGTTGGGGTACTGTGAGTAATCGGAAGTAACATGACCTGGGTGGATGGGCAAGGGGTAAATTACGTTGTCAACCCGAGGGTGGATCTGGTCCAATGAATCAGGCAGCTCAGCTCGCATATCCTTTCAGGAGGCCACAATTCTCTCATCATCTTAATCACTGACTAATCTTCCTATTACAATTGAGCCCCAGGGTCTGCAAACAGAGTGTGAGAGGCTGTTTCTCGAACTCGAGTCCCGAGCTTAGTGTCATTTCCTGGTGTTATGCCCATTGCTACTCGTCATCTATGTCAATAACTTAGCTGAGAAAGTATAGGGTATGGGTAGAGAGTTTGCAGCAAGTTCAAACAATTACTCTTTTTGAAAGGCAGTCAGTATAAACACTCCCCTCTCTTTCCCTCTCCCCACTCAGAACCGAAAAAAAGCTACTTCAGGAGATGCAAGATCTTGATCTGAGTAAACACTGTGAGTGAGAGGGAAGGTTTTAAACGGCTGTGCTGTTCGCAGCTTATTACCAGACCTGAAGTGATTGGAACTGGGTCTGACTGAGGCATAACTGTTACTTCTGGGCACATTCAGTCTCACTTCAACTAGTTCCTACCTTCCTTTGTACAGGTATGAAATGTCTATAGTGTTTGAGTAAGTGAGACTCACCAAACGTCCTCCTGACTGAATCCTGGAATCTCCGATTCAGATGAGTCCTCTCCAGTTGATGCTCTCAATCCTCGGGCTGGTTCACTTGTTACTGTTCCCTCGTCTTCATCTGTGGTTTGCTTCCAGTTGGGGTTTTCCTTCCATGAAACCTCTCACCTCAGGTCTGACTTTAACATGAAAGATAATGAAGCACATTAGCAATAAAAAGGAGAACCAAACATTTCTACTAAATGTTACTAAGAACAAAACTGACTAATATTTAAACTTTGAAGGCAGATATAATGATCTCCGTGAACAATCTATTGTCCCTCACACGTCACAAAGTGATATGGGATAAGAAGGAGCCATCATTCAGTCATGTTACGACATAAGACACAGGAACAAAATTCGATCCATCTGGTCTGCCCCACCGCTCAAACATGGCTGAGATTTATTTTAACACCATATTCCTGCCTTCCTTCTGTAATCCTGAAGTGACTTAGCAATCATGAATATATTAATCTATGTTATAAATACACGCAAAGGCAGCCTCACCCTACCTCTGCGGCAACAAATTCTACATTTCAGACATCTTTTGGACATATGTTTTCTCATCTCAGTTTTAAAGGGAAGGATTTTTATTCTGAGGTTGTGCTGTAAGATTACAGACACTCCGACTAATGGAAACATCCTCTCCATGTCCACTGTATCCAGGCTTTTCAGCATTCGGTAGGTTTGCTTAACTACCCTCACCCTGGCCACCAGCATCGACCCTCTGAGTACAGAGTACAGGTCCAGAAACATCAAGTGCTCCTCATACTTAAAGCTGATCATTCCTGAGATTATTCTTGTAAACCTTCTTAGCAATAACTGCACTGAACACATTTCCTGAAATAACAGACAAATTGGTACCAGGATAATTGACGGGGGAAAGTTGTGTTTTCTTTACTGTTCTCCTATCACAGAACGAGCCATTTCCATTCCCAGGTTAAATCAGGTCCATTTCGGAAAATATAAACCAGTCCAGAATGAATGTAATAAAAAGAAGCTGGAATTACCTGAAACGCTCAGCAGGTAAGGAACAACTGTGGGAAGAGGAACAAACTTTACCATTCAGGTAATAACGTTTCATCAGAATGACTTCAAACATTTACAGTTTTTAGTGAAGATCTCCAGCAACGCGAAATTCTGCCTGATTTCCACCGAGGACAGACAGGTGACAGTGAGGGGGGGGGATTTCCAAACACAGTTTGAACACCAAAACTCACGAGTCTATTTCTATTGTTGTAAACACGGATCAGCACATTCACTCATAGCCTCTCCCTGTGAGGATGGACTGGAAACCCATCATTTCCTCAGCAGCAGTCTTTGCTTCCAAAGGAACTCCAGAAAAAAAAATCTGATCCCAGACCAGGAATACTCTCTCAACACCTCATAAGTCCAAGCAGCTCGATCCCCGGGTCCTTTTTTACCAAGATCAAAAACTGTGATATCCAGTTCCCAACCTCACAGGATCAAACAGCTGAACCTGTCATTTAACAACCCTGAGAGTCTCACACATCGAACCCCCCTCCCATCTGACAATCCAGGATTTCCCCACAACCAATGTCCAGCTGCTCGAAATTTCTGCTTTATTGCAGAAGAACGACTATCCAGTCCCATTTGTAGAAGCACAATCCAATGTCAAAACTAAATCATCAACAGTTCCATATGCCTGGAATGCCGATCGCAGGATTATAGCCCAAGCACCAACTCTCCCAGTACTCTTTGCTGCCAGTAAAATGCCGCAGTGTGTCAGCCAGTCACAGTTCAAATACCAGCACCTCCATACCAATGCACAACAGGACTGGTACCTGATGGCCCTCCGGCATTCCAGCTAACAATAACCGACTCTGGAATTGACTCATTGAGGCCAAAGGTGCAAAAGAACACTTCAAAAGGAAGACAAGGGTTGGAGGAAAGATTGCTAAAGTATTACATTGAGGTGTGGGATACGGGGTGGACAGAAGTTGACCCAGATGTTTGATGCATATCACTGATGCGGGCAGAGTGTAGGTTAGGAGACTGGACAGAGGTTGAACAAGATGGGCAGGGATGAGCAGATGGAACCAGGTGGGTGAAGGAATCAAGGGCGATCACTGATGGTCCTCCAGCCATACACAGATACTGAATTAATAGTATATACTACTGCATAAAATATTCTAAAATGACAAAGTTAGAGCAAACAATAAGAACTTTGTCAGATATACTTTGACGCTGAACATTTTTTATATCAACACACCATAGAAAATTCCCCATCCAGATACATCACGACTTTGCATGGTAACTCATCTGCCCGTGACTGTGAGGAACTGCAGAGACTTTTAGATACAGATCAGCATATCACAGAAACCATTCTCCCCCCCCCCCCCTCCCTAGAGTTCCCAGTCCCTCGGTAAAGCAGGCAGTGAAATCAAAGAACCCCACAACCTGGGACGTTCTCTTTTGTCAGCCACCCCAGTCCGGGAGAAGGCACAACAGCCATAAAGCACAAGGACAAACGCGAGGAGCCTGCGGCACACAGCCTCACGTGACCTGTTGGCGGGAGTACCATTTCAATTCTGCGGAAATAGACAGCCTGGACTCTTGGTTTGGATCATTCAATGCAGATTAAGTGGAATCGACACATTTTTGACGAGCCCATATAACTGGGTACTAAATGAGTAATTGACCCTCAGTTTGGGGCTCACGGCCAACATCAGATCTCCCCGCTCGGGATCGGTCTCAATACTCACCGATGGGAAAGTGATATATTCGGCCCGCAGAGAGTGATCCCGACCCCGGTTCCTCCCAATGGCTACACATTTTAATTCCATGTCCCATTCCCATTCTGATATGTCTGTCTATGGCCTCCTCTGCTGTACAGATGAATCCACACTCAGGTTGGAGGAACAACACCTTATATACCTGCTGGGTAGCCTCCAACCTGATGGCATGAACTTTGATTTCTCTAACTTCCGTTAATGCCCCTCCTCCCCTTCTTACCACATCACTGACATACTTAGTTGTTTGTTCTTTTTTTCTCTCTCTCTGCCCATCGCCCTGCCTGTTCCCCATCTCCTTCTGGTCCTCCCCCTCCCCCTTTATTTCTCCTGAGCCCTCCCGTCCCATGATCCTTTCCCTTCTCCAGCTCTGTATCACTTTCGCCAATCACCTTTCCAGCTCTTGGCTTCATCCCATCCCCTCTGGCCTTCTGTCATTTCGCATTCCTGCCTCCCCTCACTACTTTCAAATCTATTAGTATCCTTCCTTTCAATTAGTCTTGATGAAGGCTCTCTGCCCGAAACGTCGACAGTGCTTCTCCTTATAGATGTTACCTGGCCTGCTATGTTCCACCAGCATTTTGTGTGTATTGTTTGAATTTCCATCATCTGCAGATTACCTCGTGTTTGCTCTTGGGAATGTTGAATTTGGTTCCTCAATCAAATAGTTGACTCAATTTGGGGACAACTGGGCTCCAAGCACCGGTCTCTACAACACCCAATGGGACATCCCTCAGTGAACAAATCTGTAATTGTCCCTCACACGTAATAAAACCTGATCTGGAAAGAGTCATCATCCAGTCATGGAAAGACACAAGACCGAGGAACAGAATTAGGAAATTCGGTCCATCGAGTCTGCTCCACCACTCAAACATGACTGATATTTATTTCAACACTATATTCCCACCTTTTCCATTTCGTAAAGTTTAAGCTAAGATTGTAATGGCTGCCTTTACCATTCCTTGTGCTGCATTCAACAAATTCTCTGGTATTTCCTGTTAACAACAAAAGATTTCAGAAATAGCTCAGTAAGACAAAATACTTCACAATGAAAGATTGTTGATGAATAATCATAGGTGAGATACAGACTGGACAGAGGTTGAACAAGATGATTGATATATATTAGTGAGTTGATGGGATACAGGTCGGGCAGAGGTTGAACAAGATGGTTGATATTTCTCATTGATATGGTGGGATACAGGCTGGAGAGAGATAGAACAAGATGGTTGATATATATCATTGAGGTGGTGGAATACAGGCTGGACAGAGATTGAACAAGATGGTTAATATTTCTCATTGAGGTGGTGGGACAGAGGCTGGACAGAGGTTGACCCAGATTGGCAGGGGATAAGCAAATGGAGTCAGATGGGAGAATGGGATGAAGGGCGATCTCTGATGTTCCTCCCGCAATACACAGACCCTGACATAATGGTACGCACTAGTAGATAACAGATTCTAATATAATAAAACCAGAACAAACAATAACAACTTTGGTATATGCCCTTTTCTACTCTACACACTTTATCAATGCACCGCAGAAAGTATCCCATCCTGATAATTCACATCTTCATACGGCTACTGCTCTTCCTTTAACTGAATAAAATAGCGGAGAACTGTGGACACAGCACATCATAGAAACCAACCTCCCCTCCATGGACTCTGTCTACACTTCCCACTGCCTCTGTAAAGCAAACACCATAATCAAAGATCCGTATAACCCATTCTCATTTCTAATGCCCCATAGGGGCGAAGATAAAATAAAACAGAAACATGCCACCGGGCTCAAGGACGGTGTCCATTCTGCTGTTAGAAGCGAACAGCGTGATGAGTGGACTCCTGACCTCACAGTCTAAATCGATGTGACCTTGCACCACATATCTAACTGCACTGCACTACACTCCACAAATGGGAGTGTACACATTTCAGAGAAACTCAGACAAATGAGAAAAAAACTTAATTCTCGCATTAATAGGGCCAGATATCGGGAAACGCTGTCAGCGTTTTGACAAGTCGTAGTCATGGAAAGAAGATGGAAATAAACTTCCCAGCCCCCCGGGAGGACATGAGCGATCTGGATCTCACTGTCCTGTCTGAACGGGGGAAAGAAGAATTTCTCATACACGTGGAGCAGTGTCCCGAGAGTGCGATTACTCTGTTTAACCCGCGAGTCTGCAAGAACACAACAGGCCGAACGGCCGCTTCTAGTATGCTGGAAATTTGTAAAACAATTATCGACCCCAGGAGTCGATCCAGGTGAAGTTTGGATCCGATACCGGGTCGGGTGATGGAGGTAAAGTTCCCCAGGTACATCTTAATGGATGGGTTCAGTCTCGGCATCACCACCTCATCCCTCTCCTGGGACCAGAACACCAGGGGCTGAGCGGCGGCTCATCTCAGGCGGCCCGGTGTGAAGGTCCCCTAACCCGGACCGACCACGGCAGGTTGTGTCCAGGAAACGGGACGAGGCCGCCAGTTCGTGGAAGTTGACGGGACTCTCTGCCCAACATGAGGTTCCCCTCCCCCGGGATCGGCTTCAGCACTCACCGATGGGAAATTGTCGGTCGCGTTCACCCCTAGTGACCGGCCTCAATACTGACCGATGAGAACGTGATCAATTTGTCCCGGAGACAGCGATCGGACCACCCGCACCCAGCAGACGATCCGCTTCAACAGAGAACTGACGAAAACCCCGCCCATCCGGAGTCTGTGAGAGCGGGGGCGGGGCCTCGGAAGCGAAAACCTGAGATGCTGCAGATCTGCGTTCGAGAACCTGGATCACGTGACGGATGGAGGGTCTCCCACCTGAACCGGTGATCCAGCTCCTCGCCTCTCACACGCTGTCCAACCTACCTGCCGCAGGTTACACCAACTACATTTTTGATTTTTCCTGCTGTATCTTCCCATCCCCATCTCTCCACCACCCAGTTCTCAGTGTTACGGGTTGGATTCATATCCCGGTCCAATCCACAAATCCCAGCCGATTTGTGCAGGTTTCATAGAAGTCGCTTCTATGTTTATAAACACTAACTCCTACTCACATTCCTCCGGAGCCTCACTGAACAGGAACACGGAAACACTAATTGAGAAACAGCAGCACCAAAACCGCCTGCAAGATGGCGGCTGCTCTCCCATCTCAGCCACGTATTTCTATCCAATCCTTACTTCCTCGATCCCGTTCGGTCTCCACGCATCTGCCGGCCTCTGTCACTATTTCCACCTTCCCACCTCCCCCTCACCTGGATCCACCTCTCACTCCCCAGTTCCAGCCCCGTCACCACCCCTCATCTCTTTTCTCTGACTATTTCCCGTCCACTCTCAGTCCAGAGGGATGGTCTCGGCCCGAAATGTTGACAGTCCATTTCCCTCCACAGATGCTGCTCAACCCACTGAGTTCCTCCGGCAGTGTGTTCTTTGGTCTGTATAACCCGTGTTAGTATGAGGAGCGGGATTTTACACCAAATACTCTGTAGGTGCTGGGGTCAAAGAAACACGCACAACACGCTGAAGGAACTCAGCAGGTTGGGCAGCATCCGTGGAAACGAGCAGTCAACGTTTCAGGCCGAGACCCTTCGGCAGGACTGAGAGGGAGGGGGCAGGGGCCCTATAAAGAAGGTGGGGGTAGGGTGGGAAGGAGAAGGCTGGTAGGTGCCAGGTGAAAAAATAGGAAAGGGAAAGATCAGTTGGTAGGGATGGGGAAGCAGAGAGGTGATAGGGAGGAAAGGTAATGAAGGTAAAGCACTATTTGTTGTAGAAGAAGGCAGAACGATGAGAGAGGTGATAGGCAGCTAGAGGAGGAGGCAGAGTGAAACTGGGATGGAGCCACATGCAAAAATGTTATTCCCTATTCCCAGCTCCTCAGTTTCCGCTGCCTCTGCTCCCAGGATGAGGCTTTCCATTCCAGGACATCTCAAATGTCCTCTTTATTTAAGAATCGTGGCTTCCCTTCTGCCGTCATCAATGATGCTCTCACCCGCATCTCCTCCATTTCCCGCACTTCGGTCCCCACCCCATCCTCCCTTCACCACAACAGGGACCGAGTTCCCCTTTCCTGACCTACCACCCCACCAGCCTCCGGATCCGGTATATTATCCTCCTCAACTTTCGCCACTTTCAACAGGACCCCACCACTAAGCACATCTATCCCTCCCGACCCCTCTCTGCTTTTCGCAGGGATAGTTCCCTCCGCGACTACCTGGTCCATACGTCCCTCCCCACAGATCTCCCACCTAGTACTCATCCTTGCAAGCGTAAGTGCTACACTTGTCCATAGACCTCCTCTCTTACCACCATCATGGCCCCGAACAGTCCTTCCAGGTGAGGCAAAAATTCACTGGTGAGTCTGTTGGAGTCATCTATTGCACCCGGTGCTCCCGGTGCAGCCTCCTCCACATCGGCGAGAACCGACGCAGATTGGGGACCGCTTCTTCGAGACAGGATTTCCCAGTTCACACACACTTCAACTCTGCTACACATTCCCATTCGGACATGTCGATACATGGCCTCTTAACCGCCATGATGAGGTCAAACTCAGGCTGGAGGAGCAACACCTCATATACCGACTGGTATGTTCAGCCCCTTGGTATGAACATTGAATCCAAAGCAACACACACAAAATGCTGGAGGATCTCAGCACAACAGGCAGTGTATATGGAAAAGAGTAAACAGTCGACATTTTGAACCACCAGCCTTTTTCATTCCTGAGGAGGAGGGGAAGTGATCTGAATGAAAAGGTCGGGATGGAGAAAGAGTGGAGGTGGAAGGTGATTGGTGAAGTCAAGTGATGGGAAGAATAAGGGCTGGAGAATAAAGAATCTGAGAGTGGTCAACAGCAGAAAGGGAAGGAGGGGACCCAGGGGGAATTAATAGGCCGGTCAGCAGAAATGGAAGTTCAGAGTGGGGAATAGAGAAATGGGTGGGGGTCAATTTGCTTACTGGAAGGAGAATTCAATATTCATACAATCAGGTTGGAGGGTACCCAGATGGAATATAAAGTGTTGTTCCTCCACCCTGAGGCCGGTTTCATCTTGACACAATAGTCGGAATGGGAATCAGAATTAACAAGTTTGGCCACTGCAAAGTACCCCTTGTGGCAGATGATACAGAGATGCTCGACAAAACGACCTCCCAATTTATAGCGGGTCTCACCAGTGTGAAGGAGGCCGCATCGGGAGCACGGGACACAGTAGATGACCCCAGCCGATTTGCAGGTGAAGTGTTGCCTCACCTGGAAGGACTGTTTTGTGTCTGAATGGAGGTGATGGAGGGGGTGTACGGGTAGGTGTAGCACTTAGGCCGTACGCAAGGATAAAAATCTGGAGGAAGATTTGTGAGGAGGGATGAATGGACAAGGGGATTGTAGAGGGAGTGATCCCTGTTGATCCCTGTTTTTGACATCCTAAAGAGATTTGCATAAATGCAATCCCTACATTCATTAGTTCTCTCTTTATTACAACATAAACATCATATATTCCATACAGTGAATGACCAGAGAGCGATAAAAATGTTCAACACTCTGCAGCTCTGCTGGGCTGTTACCCTGGTGATGGAAGAAGTGGCTGAGCAGAACTAAGTAAAAATAGGAAATAAGGAACAACCTCGCATACTTTGAGTTTCATTGTGACAAAGATGAATACTGAGCTCTCAGCCATTTTGTAATATGGAAGCTGAAATTCTAATGGCAGTTTTAACCCTGTCTTGAGGTGCCTCCAGTAAATCTGTTGGTAGTTTCATCACTACAGAACTTCCAGCAGTGCCGAATCTGTTCCAAAATCAAAACACATTGTTGGATGCGGCCTGTCTGTTTCAAATGTCAGCTATAGGATATTTACAAAGGACATCACACAATACATTGTGGTGATTATCGTTAAGTGTTGTTCTTAGTTCAATTAAGTGGTTAAAAATTCCATTAAATTCTTGTGTCTGCGAATAACTAAAGCACCAACCTCCCCACCAAGAAAAATACATCTGGGACCCCCACCGAACACTTAAGCGTGCAGCAATGCAACAATGAATATACATATTTGCATTACCATGTAAATACAGCCCTGTTCAACTGGGTGTTGGACTACTGAAACAACAGGCTTCAGAAAGTCAGGATGCAGAACGGTCCTCACTCCCAGTTATCCTCAACACGGGCTGTCTGCTGAGCCCATTGCTGTACACTCTGTTCACACATGACCGCACGGCTAAACGCCCGGGGAATCACAATGTCAAGTTCGCCAGCGTCACGACAGTTGTGGGGTCCATCACATAACAATGAGATGACATAGAGAGAGAAGGGCTCAAGGCCGGGTACACCTCAACCCACAAACTCACCCCACCACACCCTCATTACCACCAGTTTAACATTTCCTGACACTCACCATATGTACAGCTACTCCTGTGACTAACGTCAGTTTATGGACATATCACCAATGTTTTAAGCTATGACATGATTTTATATAATGCTGATATTTATTTCTTTGTGATATTTGTTCCTGCATGAGATCCAGAGCAACAATGATTTATGTTCCCCTTTATTTGTCGATTTGTGGAGTTTGTTGCAACAGATGGTGATTGAGGCTGTTACTGGGTATATTCACGGCAGTGGTTCATATATTATTGATCGCTAAGTATTGATCATTTTAGTTAGCCAGAGCTACTAGACGATTAATTGAATGTAGCACGTTAAAGGCGGACTTCACAATTTTTAGTTTCTTCATTTCAAAATGACTGCAGTGTTAAACTTTGTCATAACTAAACTCACAGCATACGATGTTGAGTTTGTTAATTCCCTTTTCGGTTATTTTTGGTGAGCCACTTCCTCCGTTTCCAGGGTAACGGCCCACCAGAGCTGCAAGAAGAGTTCCACATTTTTATCGCTCTGTGGTCACCGCCGCTCAGGGCAGGGTGAGTGGCCTTGGGAGTAAATGCAACAGAGTGCTAGTGGTAGGAAAGGATGCTGTGATTTCCTAGGGTTACCAGCCCTCTATTTTCCTAAGCTTCACATTGCTATCCAGAAGTCTCTTAAAAGATCGTACTGTATCCGCCTCCACCACCGCCGCCGGCAGCCCATTCCTCGCACTCACCACTGTCTGCGTAATAGAAACTGAGCCCTGACATCGCCTCTGTACCTACTTACAAGCATTTTAAAACTGTGCCCTGAGAAAAAGCCTCCGACAATCCACAGGATCAATGTCTCTCATCATCTAATACACCTCTCTCAGGTCACCTGTCATCCACCATTTCAAGAAGAAAGGACCAAGTTCACCCAACCTATTCCCATAAGAGTTGCTCCCAATCCAGAAAAATCCTTGTAAATCTCTTTTGCACCCTTTCTATGTTTTCCACATCTTTCCTGTAGTGAGGCGACCAGAGGTGAGCACAGTACAGGAGGATCCTGTAGAGCTGTAACATTACCTCTTGGGTCTTGAACTCAATCCCACGACTGATGAAGGTCAACACACCACATGTCTTCTGAACCACAGAGTCAACCTGCGCAGCAGCTTTGAGAATGCTTGAGTGTTCGGTGGGGGTCGCCGATGCTTTTTTTGCTGTTGGGGGTGTGGAGTTGCTGTTTTGCTGCTGCTCATGTATGGGAGGGGGAGCTTGGGGGCGACTTTGGGGTGCTAACATTAAACTGTCATTCATTCCTTAGGGCACTCCTCTGTTTTGATGGATGTTCATGGGAAGAAAACAGTTTCAGGATAAATATCGTACACATTTCCCTGACATTAACTGTACCGGTTGAAATCCGTTGAAATGTAGGAAGGTGTAGCTTTCGTAGCTGGTTTGTGTTGTTTGTCTCGAAGCATTGTTTAGAGCACGGTGAGGGGTGGGGGGGGGCGGTGTGAGGTCATCACTGGTACAGTCAGAGCTATTTTTCCTAACGTTGTCTGCAATACCGTTGATGCCCAGTCAAATATACCAAGGAATATTCCCCAGGGTTGGGGAGTCCAAACCCAAAGGGCACAGATACAATGGAGCAGAGGGATCAGAGAGGAAATCTCAATACACAGAGCTAGTGAGTACCTGGAACGAGCTGTGTACTGATTGCATCATTGGTTATCTACCCCGGGTTCAGTATTCTCACCTGTCGCCTGTTTGTGAGCAGCTGGAAATTAAAGGAACACTCGAGTTATTGGAGACCTGAAATCAGGTCAGAAATTGCTTGAAGCCATTCCGTTAGAGGGGGTTGGAGCTGAAGCATTAACTTTGTTCTTCTCCACAGATATTCTTTATCTCCAGAGTGTTTCTTGTGTTGCAGCGTTTTCGAACATTACGTTGAAATGCTTTAAGGCTCCTGGGAAATAGACTTGCGTAGAACGCACAATGTAATCCATTCTCTTACAGCACAGAAACAGGCCTTTCGGCCCATCTAGTCTGTGCCATTCTCTGCCTGGACCCATCCACATGCACCCAGACAATATCCCCCAATACCTCCCTCATCCATACAAACTTAACCTATATACTGCATTTGAAACCCGCATCCGCATTCGAGCCACCCTCTGAGTGAAATAATTCCTACTCCGATTCCCCTTAAATATTTCACTTTTTGCTCCAAACCCATGACCACACCGAACATAAAGGGCAAAAGCCTACCGGCATTCATCCTATTTCTACCATCTTAGTTTTGTATACCTCTAGCAGGTTTTCCAAACCAGAGGTCCACAGACTTTCCCGTCAATGGCAGGTGTCTATGACAAATAAAAGGTTGTGAACCCCTCCTAGCATCTCCTCACATTCTCCTCTGCTTCAGGGAAACAATTTCGAACCTGTTAAACCTGCTCCTGTGACTCTACTCCTTAAATACCAGCAACATCCGTGTCCGGCAGGGCTCCTGCAGCCTCTACCTTATTGCTGGGGATTTATCCATCCTAATTCCCCTCAAGACAGCAAGCACCTGTTGTGTAATCCGTGCACAATCCACGACCTGACTGGCTACCGTCATTTCTACAGTCTCTTCCTGTCTCCCAAGGAAACACAGGCACAGAGAATTTGTTGAAAATCTCTCCCATCTCTTTCGACTCCATGCATAGATAGGCACATTGAACACCGGGAGATATTTTGTGACTGTTAACAGGGCAGTAAGGAAACAGACAGACAGACAGACAGACAGGCATATATACTTTATTGATCCCGAGGGAAATTGGGTTTCGTTACAGCCGCACCAACCAAGAATAATGTAGAAATATAGCAATAAAAAAAACATAAATAATTTAATAATAATACGTTAATCCTGCCAAGTGGAAATAAGTCCAGGACCAGCTTATTGGCTCAGGGTGTCTGACACTCCGAGGGAGGAGTTCTAAAGTTTGATGGCCACAGCGAGGAATGACTACCTCTAACGCTCAGTTTTACATCTCGGTGGAATGAGTCTCTGACTGAATGTACTCCTGTGCCCAACCAATATATTATGGAGTGGATGGGAGACATTGTCCAAGATGGCATGCAATTTGGACAGCATCCTCTTTTCAGACGCCACTTTCAGAGAGTCCAGTTCCCCTCCCCCAACATCACTGGCCTTACGAAAGTGTTTGTTGATTCTGTTGGTGTCTGCTACCCTCAGCCTGCTGCCCCAGCACACAACAGCAAACATGATAGCACTGGCCACCACAGACATATAGAACATCCTCAGCATCATCTGGCAGATGTTAAAGGACCTCAGTCTCCTCAGGAAATACAGACGGTTCTGACCCTTCTTGTAAACAGCCTCAGTGTTCTTTGACCAGTGCAGTGTATTGCCAATTCGTATCCTCAGGTATTGGTAAACGTCCACCATGTGCACACTGACCTCTTGGATGGAAACAGCGGTCACCGGTGCCTTAGCCCTCCTCAGGTCCACCACCAGCTCCTTAGTCTGTTTCACATTAAGCTGCAGTGTAAATTATCCTGCCGCCAACTTGTCTGTTATGCGTGGACGCGTGCTCGTTACAGTTGTTGTTTACAAATTTCACAAGGGTGCTTCTGGAATGGAAGTTTGTATGTATGAGAGAAGGTTGGGATCTCTGAGGCTGTTCTCAATGGAGGGGTGGTGACTCTGGAACCAGAAATGTCAACGATACCCTGAGGACTGGATAGACTGATAGGGACACGATGTTTTCAACAGGAGCGGAATCTAGGGTCTGAGATCACAATCTCAATTTATTCAGTTGTATCTGGGGACTTTCTATTCCATCCTTCTGTCCGGTAGCAGGATCTGAATATCACCTCTATCAATGCCGGGGATTGATCGTAGTTATAGGTTATTCGCAGACACAAGAATTTAATGGCATTTTTAAACACAATTGAACAAAAAAGGACATTTAACGATAATCAATACAATACATTGTGTGATGTCCTTTTTAAATATCCTATAGCTGACATTTGGAACATCCAAAATTGTGTTTTGATTTTGGAACAGCCTCGGTACTGCTGGATGTTCTGTAGAGATGAAACTACTAATAGATTTACTGGAGGCACCTCGAGACAGGGTTAAAACTGTCATTAGAATGTTAGCTTCCCCATTGCAAAATGACTGAGAGCTCAGTATTCATCTTTGTCACAATGAAACTCAAAGTATGCGAGGTTGTTCCTTATTTCCTATTTTTACTTAGTTCTGCTGAGCCACTTCCTCCATCACCAGGGTAACAGCCCAACAGAGCTGCAGAGTGTTGAATATGTTTATCGCTCTCTGGTCACTGCCCCTCAGTGGCTTCAGGAACTGGTGTGGAGCACCGCATGCATTCAGAATTCACTGTATGGAATATGTGACGTATGTGTTGCAGTAAAGAGATAGCTAATGAAAGTAGGAATTGCATTTATGCAAATCTGCTTAGGATGTCACAAACAGGGGTGAACAGGGATCACTCCCTCCACACTCCCCTTGTTCATTCATCCCTCCTCACTAATCTTCCTCCAGATACCTAACCCTGCATACGGCCTAAGTGCTACACCTACCCGTACATCCCCTCCCTCAGCTCCATTAAGACACAAAATAGTCCTTCCAGGATGAGGCAACATTTCACCTGCAAATCGGCTGGGGTCATCTATTGTGTCCGGTGCTCCCACTGCGGCCACATTTACACTGGTGAGACCCGACATAAATTGGGAGACTGTTTTGTCCAGCATCTCTGTATCAACTGCCACAAGGGGAACTTGGCAGCTGCCAAACATTTTAATTCTGATTCCCATTCCGAGGTCTCGATCAATGGCCTCCTCTTGTGCCAAGATGAGACCACACAGAGGGTGGAGAAACAACACTTTGTATTCCATCTGGGTACCCTCCAACCTGATTGTCTAAATATTGAATTCTCCTTCCAGTAAACAAATTCCGACCCCTACCCATTCCTCTATTCCCCACTCTGAACTTCCATTTCTGCTGACCGGCCTATTACTTCCCCCCGGGTCCCGTCCTTCCCTTTCTCCTATTGACAACTCTCCGATTCTTTATTCTCCAGCCCTTAATCTTCCCACCACTTGACTTCACCAATCACCTTTCTCCATCTCTTTCTCCATCCCGACCTTTTCATTCAGATCACTTCCCCTCCTCCTCAGCAATGAAAAAGGCTGGGTCCAAAATGTCGACTGTTTACTCTTTTCCATACACCTGCATTGGATTCAACGTTCATGCCAAGGGGCAGGAGACTACCCTATGAGGTGTATGAGGTGTTCCTCCTCCAGCCTGAGTTTGACCTAACCATGGCGTTAGAAGAGGCCATGTATCGACATGTCCGAATGGGAACGTGAAGCGGAGTTGAAGTGAATGGGAACCGGGAGATCCTGTCTCGACGAAGCGGTGCCCCAATCTGCGTCGCGTCTCGCCGATGTGGAGGAGCCGCACCGGGAGCACCGGGTGCAATAGATTACCCCAGCAGACTCACCAGTGAAGTGTCGGCTCACCTGGAAGGACTGTTTGGGAGCCTGAATGGTGGTAAGAGAGGAGGTGTAGGGACAGGTGTAGCACTTACGCTTGCAGGGATAAGTACCCGGTGAGAGATCTGTGGGGAAGGACGTGTGGAACAGGCTTTCGCGGAAGGAACGAACCCTGCGAAATGCAGAGAGGGGTAGAGAGGTAAAGATGTGCTTGGTGATGGGGTCCTGTTGAAGGTGGCGCAAGTTGCGTGGGATCATATACTGGATCCGGAGCCTGGGGGGTGGTACGTCAGGACAAGAGGACTCGGTCCATGCTGTGGTGACGGGAGGATGAGTTTAGCGCCGAAGTGCGGGAAATGGAGGAGATTCGTGTGAGGGCCTCATTGATGACGGCAGAAGGGAAACCACGATCCTTAAAGAAAGAGGGTATTTGACATGTCTTGGAACGGAAAGCCGAATCCTGGGAGCAGATGCAGCGGAGACCGAGGAAATCGGAATAGGGAATAGCATTTTTGCATGTGGCCCCATCCCAGTTTCACTCTGCCTCCTCCTCTGGCTGCCTATCACCTCTGTCATCGTTCTGCCTTCTTCTGCTACACATAGTGCTTTCCCCTCACATTCCTTCTTTACCTTTCCTGCCTATCCCCTCTCTGCTTCCCCTCCCCCACCCCTTCATCATTCCCCTTACCGTTTTTTCACCTGGCACCTACCAGCCATCTCTTTGCCAGCCTCCCCCACACCTTTTTTATAAGGCCCCTGCCCCCTCCCTCTCAGTCCTGCCGAACGGTCTCGGCCCGAAACATTGACTATTCGTTTTCACGGATGCTGCCCAACCTGCTGAGTTTCTCCAGCGTGATATGCGTGTTTCGTTGACCCCGGCATCTGCAGAGTATTTGGTGTAAAATTCCGCTCCCCATACTAACACGGGTTATACAGACCAAAGAACAAACTGCCGGAGGAACTCAATGGGTCGGGCAGCATCTGGGGAGGGAAATGAACCGTCAACATTTCGTGCCGAGACCCTCCCTCTGGAGTGAGAGTGGACGGGAAAATTTCTGAGAAAAGAGGTGAGGGGTGGGGATGGGGCATGAGATGGGGAGTAAGAGGTGGATCCAGTTGAAGGGGAGTTGGGAAGGTGGGATTAGTGACAGAGGCCGACGGATGTGTGGAGACGGAAGGGATCGAGAAAATGACGATCGGGCAGAAACATCTGGCTGAGATGGGAGAGCAGCCGCCTTTTTGTTGATGGTTTGGGGGCTGAATGTCCTCCTCTTCCTGTTTCTCACGATGTTTCAGTTTTCCTGTCCAGTGAGGCTCCGGAGGAATGTGAATAGAAATGAGTGTTTATAAATATAGAAGCGACTTCAATGAAACCTGCACTTCTCCAGGTGTGGGAATTGTGGATCGGACCGGGATATGAATCGAACCCGTAACTCTGAGAACCGGGAGGTGGAGAGATGTGGACGGGAAGATACAGCAGGAAAAATTAAAAATATACTTGTTGTAAAATGCGGCAGGTAGGTCAGGCAGCGTGTGAGGGGCGAGGAGCAGAGTCACTGGTTCAGACGGGAGACCCTCCACCCGTCCCGTGATCCAGGCTCTCGCTCCCATTTCAAACGCAGATCTACAGTATCTCAGGTTTCCGTTTCCGAGGCCCCGCCCCCGCTCTCACAGTCTCCAGATGGGCGGGGCTTTCTTTCCGTTCTGTGTTGAAGCGGATCGTCTGCTGGGAGCCGGAGGACCGATCACTGTCTGCGGGACAAATTGATCAAGTTCTCATCGGTGAGTATTGAGGCCGGTCACTAGGGGTGAACGCGACCGACAATTTCCCATCGGTGAGTACTGAAGCCGATCCCGGGGGAGGGGACCCTGTTGTTGGGCAGAGTCCCGTCAACCTCCTCGAACTGGCGGCCTCGTCCCGCTTCCTGGACACAACCTGTCGTGGTCGGTCCGAGTTATGGGCCCGTCACACCGAACCGCCTGAGATGAGCCGCCGCTCAGCCCCTGGTGTTCTGGCCCCAGGAGCGGGATGAGGTGGTGATGCCGAGACTGAACCCATCCATTAAGATGTACATGGTGAACTTTACCTCCATCACCCGGCCCGGTACCGGATCCAAACTTCACCTGGATCGACGCCTGGCGTTGATAATTGTTTTACATATTTCCAGAACACTGGAAGCGGCCGTTCGGCCTGTTGTGTTCTTGCAGACAGAGAGGGTTAAACAGAGTAATCGCACCCTCGGGACGCTCCTCCACGTGTATCAGAAGTTCATCTTTCCCCATTCAGACAGGACAATGAGATCCAGATCTCTCACGTCCTCCCGGGGGACTGGGAAGTTCACATCCATCTTCTGTCCATGATTCAGATTCAGAAACTTTATTGTCATTCTAACCGTACACCAGGGCAGGATGAGACAGCTTTTCCCAGGAACTGTGCAATCATAACATAACAAACGCAACACTAAATAATAAACACAGCAATAAATAGTAAAACACAACAGCCGCATGTCAGTTAAAATCAAGTTATAAGTGTCCAGTTGAAGTTAAAAGTGTCCACAGCAGAGTCAGGTGGAGCAGCTATTTAGCAGTCTGACTGCCTGTGGGAGAAAGCTGTTTAGTAGCCTTGTGGTTTTAGTTTTGATGTTCCTGTAACGTTTGCCTGATGGCAGAAGAACAAACACTTCATGGAGAGGGTGTGAGGGGCCTTTAATGATGTACCGTGTCTTCTGGAGGCATCGACTCTGAAAGAGGTCTTGGACAGAAGGTAGGGAGACCCCAATAACCTTCTCTGCTCCCCTAACCACCCGCTGCAGGGCTTTTCTTGTCGGCAGCACTGCAGCTGGAGTACCAGGTTGTGATGCAAAAGGTCAGCATACTCTCAACCACTCCTCTGTAGAATGTAGTTAAGATGTTAGTGGGGAGTGATGCTTGTTTTAGCTTCCTCAGAAAGTGCAATCTCTGCTGGGCTCGTTTTACAATCCCAGTGTTGTTCCTGGACCAGGTGAAATTGTCCGACATCTGCACCCCTAGGAACTTGATGTTTTCCACTCTCTCCACTGTGGAGCCGCCGATGCTGAGGGGCGTGTGCTCAGACTGAGACCGTCTGAAATCGACAATCATCTCCTTGGTTTTGGTGACATGATGCATCAAGTTGTTGTCACTGCACCAGCTCGCCAGGTGTTTGACCTCCTCCCTGTACATTGTTTCATTTTTTTTGCTGATGAGCCCCACCACTGTGGTAACATCAGCAAATTTAATCGTCAGGTTCTCCTTGAATCTGGCTGCACTCATGTGTTAGCAGTGTAAACAGCAATGCGCTAAGCACTCAGCCTTGTGGGGATCCAGTGCTCAGTGTGATGGAGTCAGAGATGTTCCTGCCAAAACGGACTGACTGTGGTTTCGCTGTCAAGAAATCCAGAATCCAGCGACACATGGCAGAGTTAAGGCCAAGCAGCGACAGTTTCTCTGCGGGATGATGGTATTGAACGCTGAACTGAAATCAATGTACCCGATTCTGGCATAAGGGTCTTTGTTGTCCAAGTGAGAGAGAACTGTGTGCAGTGTGGTGGATATTGCGTCCTCCGTAGAGCGATTTGGACGATAAGCAAGCTGTAGAGGATCCAGCGATGAGAGAACGTGTGCTCAAGGAATGTGCTGATGTATTAGCAGATGTCCTGTCCGACATTTTCAACATCTCCCTTAGTCAAGCCATTGTCCCCGGATGCTTCAAGACCTCCACAATCAACCCTGTGGCAAAGAAATCAGTTGTAGCCTGTCTGAATGATGACCGTCCCGTTGGCCTGACCCACATTGTGATGAAATGTTTCGAACGGCTTGTCAAGCCTCAAATCACAGCCAGCCTCCCCTCATCGCTGGATCCTTTACAGTCTGCTTATCGTCAAAATCGCTGTACGGAGGACGCAATATCCACCACACTGCACACAGTTCTCTCTCACTTGGACACTTATGCCAGAATCCGGTACATTGATTTCAGTTCAGCGTTCAATACCATCATGCCGCAGAGACAAGTGGAGAAACTGTCGCTGCTTGGCCTTAACACTGCCACGTGTCGCTGGCTTCTGGATTTCTTGACAGAGAGACCACAGTCAGTCCGTGTTGGCAGGAACATCTCTGACTCTATCACACTAAAGCATAGGCTGCTTTATTGAGGCAGTGGGAAGTGTTGACTGAGTCGATGGAGGGGAGATTGGATTCTATGATGTACTCATCTGTGCCCACAGTTCTCGCTATTTCATTCATTTAAAGGAAGAGAGAGTAGCCGTATGAAGATGTGAAGGATCAGGATGGGAGACTTCCTGCGGAGCATTGATAAAGTACGTAGAGCAGAAAAGGGCACATACTAAAATTCTTATTGTTTGTTCTGGCTTTGTTATATTGGAATCTGTTATCTACTAGTGTGTACTATTATTTCAGGATTTGTGTATTGCGGGAGGAACATCAGAGATCGCTCTTGATCCCCTTCTCCCATCTGGCTCCATCTGCTCATCCCCTGCCGATCTGGGTCAACCTCTGTCCAGCCTCGGTCCCACCAACTCAGTGATATATATCAACCATCTTGTTCAACCTCTGTCCAGCCTGTATCCCATCACCTCAATGATATATATCAACCATCTTGTTGAACTTCTGGCCAGTCTGTATCTCACGAATGATTATTCATCAACAATCTTTCTCCTACCGTTGTCTTCATTGTGAAGTATTTTGCCTTACTGAGTTATTTCTGAAATAGTTTTTTGTTACCAGGAAATACCAGATAATTTATTGAATGCAGCACAAGGAAGGGTAAAGGCAGCCATTACAATTTTAGCTTAAACGTTACGGAATGGAAAAGGTGGGGATATGGTGTTGAAATAAATATCAGGCATGGCTGAATGGTGGAGCAGACTCGATGGACCGAATTTCCTCATTCTGTTCCTCTGTCTTCTGTCTTCCCATGACTGAACGATGACCCTTTCCATATCAAGTTTTATTACGTGTGAGGGACAATTACAGATTTGTTCACTGAGGAATGTCCCTGTGGGTGTTGCAAGAGCCGGAGCTAGGAGCCCAGTTGTTCCCAAACTGAGTCAACTATTTGACTGAGGAACCAAATTCAACATTTCCAAGACTGTTACTGACACAAAATGTACATTTGTATATTGATCATGACACAATGTATTTTATATATTATTAATAACATAAAACATTTCTATATTCTTACTGACAGAATAGTATAATTTATTTTCTGTGTGTTATCTGAGTGAACATGCTTGTGTTGCTGCTACAAGTCAGTCCTTCTCTGTTCCTGTACCTTCCCGTTCTTGTGTACTTGGTAATACCTGAGAGACCTGAGCGAATTCTGTTAGATTTGATAAGTGATGATCATCTCGGCAGCTTGTTCGGTCGAATTCAGAGAGACAGTATACACTGTTAAATGCAAAGAGATACCCTTAAATGCAAAACCCTGAACAGTGTCGATGATCAGAAGGATATTGGAGTCCATGTTCATCACTCCCTGAAATGCGTCTGTTTCCGAGGCCCCGCCCTCCGTATGATGCAACAATCACTGCGCGCATGCTAACTGTCTCCGGGTGACTGTGTTTTCGGTTCCGCTCAGTGCTGAAGCGATCAGTCTGCGGTATAGGGAAAGGTCCCTCGACTCCTGGGTCGAGGAGCCGGGTTCGGGATCACTACCTGCAGGCCAGAGACATCACTTTCCCATCGGTAGTATTGAGACCGATCCCGAGCGAGGAGATCTGATGTTGGTCGTGAGCACCGAACTGAAAGCCAATAATTCATTTAGTACCCAGTTATATGGCCTCGTCAATAATGTGTCGACTTCACTTAATCTACATTGAATGATCCAAACCAGGAGCCCAGGCTGTCTATTTTCGTAAAATTGAAATGGAACTCCCGCCAACAGCTCACGTGAGGCTGGGTGCCGCAGATCTTGCTTTGTGATGCAAGATCACGTGGTGTGTTGAAAGTTCCCGGATGGGTGGTGATACTTCCTTCTTATTGTGCTGGGGAAATCTGATGTTGGCCCCTGAGTCCCGTTAACTTCCCCCAACTCGCCTCGCTTCCTGAGGCTCCTTGCATTTGACCTGGAGATTTTTGGCTGTTGTGTCTTCTCCCGGACTGGGGTGGGTGAGAAAGGAGAACGTCCCATGTTGTGGGCATCTTTGATTTCATTGGCTGCTTTACCGAGCGACTGTGAAGTCTAGGGGGGTGGATGGTTTCTGTGATGTGCTGATCTGTATCCAAAGGTCTCCGCGGTTCCTCACAGTCACGGGCGGAGCTGTTACCGTACAAAGGCGTGAAGTATCTGGATGGGGAATTTTCTATAACCATATAACAATCACAGCACGGAAACAGGCCATCTCGGCTCTCCTAGTCCGTGCCGAACTCTTAATCTCACCTAATCCCACCTTCCCGCACTCAGCCCATAACCATCCAATCCTTTCCTGTCCATGTACCTATCCAATTTTACCTTAAATGACACAACTGAACTGGCCTCTACTGCTTCTACAGGAAACTCATTCCACACAGCTATCACTCTCTGAGTAAAGAAATAACCACTCGTGTTTCCCTTCAACTTTTGCCCCCTAACTCTCAAATCATGTGCTCTCGTTTGAATCTCCCCTACTCTCAATGGAAACAGCCTGTTCACGTCAACTCTATCTATCCCTCTCAAAATTTTAAATTCCTCGATCAAATCCCCCCTCAACCTTCTACGCTCCAATGAATAGAGACCTAACCTGTTCAACCTTTCTCTGTAACAAGTGCTGAAACCCAGGTAACATCCTAGTAAATCGTCCCTGCACTCTCTCTAATTTATTGATATCTTTCCTATAATTCGGTGAACAGAACAGTACACAATATTCCAAATTTGGCCTTAGCAATGCCTTGTACAATTTTAACATTACATCCCAACTTCTGTACTCAATGCTCTGATTTATAAAGGGCAGCATTCCAAAAGCCTTCT
Source organism: Hypanus sabinus (assembly GCF_030144855.1). Classification (NCBI taxonomy): domain Eukaryota; kingdom Metazoa; phylum Chordata; class Chondrichthyes; order Myliobatiformes; family Dasyatidae; genus Hypanus; species Hypanus sabinus. The sequence continues at coordinate 141,344 of NW_026781605.1, read as the reverse complement.
TCCCCACCCTATCTACATGAGACTCTATCTTCAGGGAACTATGAACTGTTATTCCTAGATCTCTGTTCCACTGCATTCCTCAATGCCCTACCATTTACCCTGTATGTTCTATTTGGATTATTCCTGCCAAAATGTAGAACCTCACATTTCTCAGCATTATACTCCATCTGCCAACGTTCAGACCATTCTTCTAACCGGCATAAATCTCCCTGCAAGCTTTGAAAACCCACCTCATTATCCACAACACCTCCTACCTTAGTATCATCGGCATACTTACTAATCCAATTTCCCACCCCATCATCCAGATCATTTATGTATATTACAAACAACATTGGGCCCAAAAGAGATCCCTGAGGCACACCGCTAGTCACCGGCCTCCATCCCGATAAACAATTATCCACCACTACTCTCTGGCATCTCACATCTAGCCACTGTTCAATCCATTTTATTACTCCAGCATTAATACCTAACGACTGAACCTTCTTAACTAACCTTCCATGTGGAACTTTGTCAAAAGGCCTTGCTGAAGTCCATATAGACTACATCCACTGCCTTACCCTCGTCAACGTTCCTCGTAACTTCTTCAAAAAAAAACTTCTATGGTGTGTTGATGTAAAAATAGGTGAGCATCAAAGTATATATGGCAAAGTTCTTATTGGTTGCTCTAACTTTGTCATTTTAGAATCTTTTATGCAGTATATACTATTAATTCAGTATCTGTGTGTTACTGGAGGACCATCAGTGATTGTCCTTGATCCCTTCTCCCATCTGGTTCCATCTGCTCATCCCGGCCCATCTCGTTCAACCTCTGCCAAGTCTCCTAACCCCCACCCCCCGCACGCTTCAGTGGTATACATCAACCATCTCGGTCAACTTCTGTCCACCCTGTATCCCACACCTCAATATTATCCATCAGCAATTTTTCCTGCAACAGTTGTCTTCATTGTGAAGTGTTCTTTTGTACCTTTGGCCTCGTTGAGTCATTTCCAGAATCGTTCTTTGTTTTCTGGAATGCATTAGTGTGGAGGTGCTGGTAATTGAACTGTGACTGGCTGACACACTGCAGCATTTTACTGGCAGCAATGCGTACTGGGAGAGTTGGTGCTTGGGCTATAATCCTGTGATCGGCATTCCAGGCATATGGACCTGTCGGTGTTTTGGCTCTGACTTTGGTTAGTGCTTCTACAGATGGAGCTGGATGGCCGTCCTACTGCAATAAAGCTGAAATTTCGAGCAGCTGGACATTGGTTGTGGGGAAATCAGGGATTTCACTACCCAGTGTGAGATGTGGGGGGGGGGGGGGGGGACGATGTGTGAGACTCTCAGGGTTGTTAAATGAGGTTCAGCTGTTTGACCCTGTGAGGTTGGGAACTGGATATCACAGTTTCTGATCCAGGTAAAAAGGACACGCCGATCGAGCTGCTTGGACTTATGAGGTGTTGAGAGAGTATTCCTGGTCTGGGATCTATTGTTTTTTTTTTCCTGGAGTTCCATTGGAAGCAAAGACTGCTACTGAGGAGAAGATGGGTTACCAGTCCATCCTCACAGGGAGAGGCTATGAGTAAATGTGCTGATCCGTCTTTACAACAGTAGAAATAGACTCGTGAGCTTTGGTGTCCAAACTGTGTTTGGAAACCACCCCCCCCCCCCCTCACTGTCACCTGTCTGTCACTCGGTGGAAGTCAGGCAAATGGAAATGACTCGTTCTGTGATAGTAGAACAGTGAGGAAAGCAGAACTTTTCCTTGTAAATTATCCTGGTACCTATTTGTCTGTTTCTCCTGGAAATGTGTTCAGTACGGTTATTGCTAAGAAGGATTACAAAAATAATCTCAGGAATGATCGGCTTTATGTATGAGGAGCACTTGATGGTTCTCAATGAATTTCAGAGTGACGGTGGGGGTGGTGGGGGCAATATATTGTTAAGTAAACCTGCCGAATGCTGAAAAGACTGGATACAGTGGACATGGAGAGGATGTTTCCTTCAGACGGAGAGTCTGTAATCTTACAGCACAATCTCAGAATAAAAATGCTTCCGTTTAAAACTGAGATAAGAACAACAACGGCCAAAAGCTGTCTGATCTGTAGAATTTGTTGCCGCAGGGGTAGGTTGAGGCTGCCATTGAGTGTATTTATGACATAGATTAATATATTCATGATTGCTAAGTCACGTCAGGGTTCCAGAAGGAAGTCAGGAATATGCTGTTGGAATAATTCTCAGCCATGGTTGAGTGGTGGGGCAGAACAGTTGGATGGAATCACCTAATTGTGTTCCTGTATCTTATGTTTTACCATGACTGAATGATGGCTCCTTCTTATCCCATATCATTTTGTGATGTGTGAGGGTCAATAAAAGGTTGTTCACTGAGATCATTATATCTGCCTTCAAAATTTAAATATCAGTCAGTTTTGTTCTTAGTAACATTTAGTAGACAAGCTTGGTCCTCCTTTTTTATTGATAACGTGCTTCATTATCTTTTATGCTAAAGTTAGACCTGCGGTGAGAGATTTATTTGAAGAAGAACCCCAACTGGAAGCAAACCACTACTGAAGACGAGGGAACAGCAACAAGTGAACCAGCCCGAGGATTGAGAGCATCAACTGGAGAGGACTCTTCCGAATCGGAGATTCCAGGATTCAGTCAGGAGACAGTTTGGTGAGTCTCATTTACTCAAACACTTTAGACATTACATACCTGTACAAAGGAAGGTAGGAAATAGTTGGAGTTAGACTGAATGTGCCCAGAAGAACCAGTTATGTCTCTGTCAGACCCAGTCAAAATCACTCCTGGTAATAAGCTCCGAGCCGCACAGCCATTGAAAACCAGTCCATCTCACTCACAGAGTTTACTCAGTTCAAGATCTTGCCTCTCCTGAAGTAGCTTCAGGTCAGTTCTGAGTGGGGAGAGGGAAAGAGAGGGGAGTGTTTATACTGACTGTCTTTCAAAAAGAGTAATTGTTTGAACTTGCTGCAAACTCTCCACCCATACCCTGTACTTTCTCAACCAAATCATTGAGGTAGATGACGAGTAACAATGGGCGTAACCCCAGGGAACGTCACTAAGCTTGGGAATGGAGTTCAAGAAACAGCCTCTCACCCTCTGCTTCCTACCAATCATCTGTTTGCTGTCCGGCTTGGTCCGGCCCTTTCCCACTGCAACCAGCCCTCGACTGACACAAACCCGAGATCAACCCCTTCCTCACGTCATCTGAAACGGAAACACCCCGGCAGTAGCTGCGGTTGACATCGCGCTGTGACCTGCAGTAGGTCCCCTTATGCAGTCAAACTCCCCGATGTCCGAAATGGAGACCGGAACCGTACGTGGTCAAACTCCCCGATGTCCGAAATGGAGACCGGAACCGTATGTGGTCAAACTCCCCGCTGTCGGAAATGGAGACCCGAACCGTACGTGGTCAAACTCCCCGCTGTCAGAAATGGAGACCCGAACCGTACGTGGTCAAACTCCCGGCGTGGAAACGTAATCTCACGGTGGATTTGTTCGGTGACTTGTGAACATACATGATTTACGATCGCGCAAGTGAGGACTGAATAAAAAGATAGTCAAACAATTCTAATCAGGCACACCATCTGTTCGCCTTTCCCCCTCACTCCAGGCTACATACACTGGCCCCCTCATCACTCCCTCCTCCCAGTCCCTCTTCATTATCCGGCCCTCTACCCCAGCCCTTACTTCATTCTCCCTCTCGCCGTCACCATCTCGCCTCTCCCTCACCCCTTCCTTATCATCACCCCTCTCAATCATCCTTGCTTCCTCATCGCCTTTCTCCCTCTCCCCCCCTTCTCTACCCCTCTGTTACACCCCTATTCGACCAGTCTCCCACTCTCTATCACCCCTTTCCTCGCTTTCTACTCTCACCACTGCCTCTACTCCTCTATTAACAAATCGTACTCCTCTCTCGTCTCTCTTCATATCTTCACTCTCTCATGCCTCTTTTCATTTCTCACACTCTCTCCCCTCTGTCCATCTGTTCATCTTACTCTTCCATTCTCTCTCCCATCCCACAATCCCTGTCCCTACCCCTATCACCTGCTATCCCACTCCCAATCTCAGTCACCCTCTGTCTTCCCCTCTCCATGTCCTCCTCTCTCATGCACCCTGTCACCTCACTCAAACTCGTCTCTCTCACCTCTGCCTCTCTGTAAGCTCCTCCATTTCTAACCCTATCCCTCTCAATCTCTCTTCCAATGTCTTACCCTCTCCCCTTGCTCTCCCATGCAATCTCCCTGTTGGCACCCGTATCCCACACTGTCTTCCTCTCTCTCTCACCCTCTAAATGCACCGCTCATCCTAAGCTTTCCCCCCTTCGCTCTCTCTCACTCTCTCTGAACCCAGCCCTCTCCCCCCTCCCTCCCTCTCTGCCTCTCTCTCCCTCCCTCTCGTCACACCTAGCGCTCTCCACCTCATCCCATACTGTACGTACATCAACAATACTGAATTGCCAATTGCCGTTTGTAACTGGGATCTTTCTGGGTTCCAGATCCTCGGTAATGGTCTTTGTATATGAGGATCAGCAGGATCCTGGGGTCCGAGTCCATAAGGCACTCAGAGCAGTTACGCAGGTTGACTCTGTAGTCAAGAAGGCGTACAGTGCATGGGATTGAGTTTAAGAGCTGAGAGGTAATGTTGCAGCTATATAGGACCCTTGTCAGACCCCACGGAGCCTTGTTTTTAATTCTGGTCGCCTCACTACAAGGATGTGGAAACCATAGAAATGGTGCAGAGGAGATTTACAAGGATGATGCCAGGATTTGAAGAGCAGGCGTTATGAGAATTAGTTGAGTGAACTCCGTCTTTTCTCCTTGGAGCGACCTGGGAGGAGAGGTGACCTGATAGAGATATACAAGATAATGAGAGGCATTGATCGTGTGGATAGTCAGAGGCTTTTTCGCAGGGCTGAAATGGATAGCACGAGAGGGCATAGTTTTAAGGAGCTTGTAAGTAGGTACAGAGGAGATATCAGGGGTAGTTTCTTTTACGCAAATGGTGTGCGTGGAATGGGCTGTCGATGGTGCTGATGGAGTTGGAAACGATAAGGTCTTTATAAGATACTCCTGGCGGGCTAGATCCGTAGAACCAAAGGACACAACAGCGCAGAAACAGGCCTTTTGGCCTTTCTTGGCTGTGCCAAATCATTTTTCTGCCTAGTCCCACGGACCTGCAACTGGACATATCCCTCCATACCCCTGTCATCCATATACCTGACCAAGTTTTTCTTAACTGTTTAAAGTGAACCTGCATTCACCACTTCATCTGGCAGCTCTTTCCACACTCCCAACAGTCTCTGTGTGAAGAAGCCCCCCGCCATGTTCCCTTTAAACTTTTCCCCGTTCACCCTTTAACCATAACCTCTCTTTGTCTTTCTCCCCTGGCGTCAGTGGAAAAGGCCTGCTTGCATTCAGTCTATCTATACCCACCATAATTTTATAAACCTCTATCAAATCACCCCTCATTCTCCTATGCTCCAGGGAATAAAGTCCTAACCTATTCAACCTTGCTCTGTAACTCAGTTTCTCAAGTCCCGGCAACATCCTTGTAAACGTTCTCTCCACTCTTTCAACCTTATTTATATCCTTCCTGTAATTAGGTGACCAAAACTGCACACAATCTGTCTCACCAATTTCTGTCTCACAATTTCTGTCTCACCAATGTCTTAAACAACCTCAACATTACATTCCAACTCTTATGCTCAACACTTTGATTCATAAAGCCCAAAGTACCAGAAGCTCTCTTTACAACACTATCTACTTGTGACGCAACTTTTAGGGAATTATGAATCTGCACTTCCCGATCCCTTTGCTCTACTGCACTCCTCATTGTCCGACCATTTACCTTGTATGTTCTACCTTGGTTTGACCTTCCGAAGGACAATGCCTCACACTTGTCCGCATTAAACTCCATCTGCCATTTTTGCAGCCCATTCCTGCAACCCTCTGCAAGCTTTGAAAGCCTTCCTCACTGTCAACTGCACCTCCAATCTTTGTATCATCAGCAAATTTGCTAATGCCACATTAGCATCCAGATCATTGATATAGATGACAAAGAACAATGGACCCAGCACTGATCCCTGTGGCACACCACTAGTCACAGGCCTCCATTCAGCGTAGCAATCCTCCACTACCACTCTCTGGCTTCTTCCATTGAGCCAATGTCTAATCCAATTTACTACCTCTCCATGTATACCTAGCGACTGAATCAACCTAACTAACCTCCCATGCGGGACCTTGTCAGAAGCCTTACTGAAGTCCATGTATACAACATCCACTGCCTTCCCTTCATCCACTTTCCTGTTAAGTCCCTGTCTATCCAAATACTTGTACACCCTATCTCCTAGTATCCCTTTCCAATAATGTACCTACTACAGATGTCAAACTTACCGGCCTATAATTTCCCGGCTTACTTTTTGACCCACTTTTAAACAACGGAAATACAAGAGCTATCCTCCGGCACCTGACCGGTGGAAATCGACATTATAAGTATTTCACTCAGGGCCCCTGCAATTTCAACACCAGTCTCCTTCAAAGTCCGAGTGAATACCCTGTCAGGTCCAGGGGATTTATCTATCCCTTTGCTCTTAACATACCTGTAGAAGCTCTTAGGATTATCCTTCACCCTGACTGCCAAAGCAATCTCATGTCTTCTTTTAACCCTCCTGATTTCTTTCTCAAATATTTTCTTACTCTTTTTATACTCCTCAAGCATCTTATTTCCTCCCTGTTGCCTATACATGTTATACATATATGTCTTTTTCTTTATCAGAGTTCCAATATCCCTCGAGAACCAAGGTTCCTTATAGTTATTCGTATTGCGTTTACCCCTAACAAGAACAAAAAAAATCTGCACTCTCAAAATTTCTTCGTTGAAGGCCTCCCACTTACCAATCACATTCGTGCCAGAGAACAACTTGTCCCAATCTACGCGTTTTAGATCCTTCCTCATTTCTTCAAATCTGGCTTTCTTCCAGTTTATAACTTCATCCCGAGGACCAGATCTATCTTTGTCCATGATCAAGTTGAAACTAATGACGTTATGAACAATGGAAACAAAGTGCTCCCCTACACACACTTCCGTCACCTGCCCTAGATCATTTCCTAATAGGAGATCTAATATTACATCCTCCCTAGTTGGGATATCTATATATTGATTTAGAAAACTTTTCTGAACACATTTCACAAACTCTAACCCATCTAGACCTTTAACAGTATGGAAGCCCCAATCAATGTGTGGGACTCCCACACATTTTAGACATCCTGATTTACTTCTTATGTGTTCTCTTGCTTTTCCTATGCTCCATAAGAAACTGCCTGCCTATCCCTGTTATGCAACTCCATTCACTTTGTGCTTCACCAGGATCTAAATATCTCTTGAAATCCAAGTTTCCCTACAGTTTCTATTTTACCTTTTATTCTGACAAGCGCATACCCGCTTTGTACTTTCAAGATTTCACTTTGAAGGCCTCCCATTTACCAAGCATTTACTTTTGCCATAAAGCAGCATGTCACAGTCCACAGTTGCCAGGTCCTAGTGTTGATTCCAGGTGTTGATCCATGCCCTGAACACATCCGCCTTTCCTACGCTGCTCCTTGTATTGAAATATTCAGGGCTCAGCATATTCACTGCACCATGCTCAACGTTTTCATTCCTGACTTTGTCTGAGGACTGAACAACAACTGCCTCCACAACCTGTCCACTCTCTGTTCTGTTAGTCAGACTCCCATTGCCCCTGCACCTTTACTTTACTCCCACCTACCCCCACCTCCCAGCATGCAACTCTATCACCGCTTTGGCTTTCCTCTCCCTGATCAATAAAAAGGATGTTCAGACCATTTACAGGCAGAGAGGAATAAATGGGGCACTTATGAATTACATGAATTTGAAGTGAACTCTTATGAAAGAAATAAAAGAAGACATGAAGTTGCCTAAGCAGACAAGGTGAAGGAGAATCCTCATGCATTCTGCAGATATGTTATGAGCAAAAAGATTGCAAGGGAAAAATTATTCCTCTGGAAGATCTGAATGGTAATCCATATGAGGAGACAAAATAGATGTGGAAGATTTTTTTCTGCATCCGTATTTAATCAGGAGATGGACACGGAGTCTATAGAATTGAGGCAAAGCTGCATCAACTTCATGGACCCTGTACAGATTACAGAGGTGGAGGGGTTTGAGGCAAATTAGTGTGGATCAATCCCCAGGGCCTGACAAGTTGTTCCATGGGACCCTGCGGAAGACAAGTGCAGAAATTATTGGGGCCTTACCACAGAATGTTAAATCATCCTTCGTGGCAGGTGAGATACTGGAGGATTGGAGGACGCCAATGTTGTTCAGCTGTTCAGTCACTCAGCATTCAAGACGAGATAGTAAATTGGATGAGACACTGTCTTTGGGAGAAGCCAGAGTGTGGTAGCAGATGGTTGCCTCACTGACCGGAGGCCAGGGACTAGTGGTGAGCCATAGGGATCAGTGCTGGATCTGATGTTGTTTGTCATCTATATCAAAAATCTGGATAATGGTGTGTTTAACCGGATCAGCAGATTTGTAGATCGCACCAAGACTGGTCGTGTAGTGGACAGTGAGGAAGACTATCATGGCTTGCAGTGCGATCTGGACCCGCTGGAAAAATGGGTTAAGAAATGGAAAAATGTATTTAATGCAGACAAGTGTGAGGTGTTGCACTTTGGTATTATCTACCAATGGAGGTCTCTCACGGTGAATGGTCAGGCACGGAGGAGTTTTGTAGAAGAAAGGGACCTGGGAATATATGTACTTAATTCACTGAAACTGGTATCATAGTTAGATAGTGATGGGGAAAAAAATCAGCCCATTGGTCTTCATGAACCAAAGTAATGAAAACAATAAACGGATGTTTTCTTGACTTGTCGAAGACACTGGTGAGGCCCATTTTGGAGTATTGTGTGTAGTTTTGTTCACGAACCTACATGAAAGATATAAAAGCGGTTGAAAGAGTTCAGAGAAAATTCACAAGGATGTTGCCAGGTCTAGAAGACTTGGGTTATTAGGAAACATTGAACAGGACAGGACTTTATTACTTGCAATGTAGAAGAATTGAGAGAAGATTTGATGAAGCTGTACCAAAATTATGAGAGTTATACATGGGGTAAATGGAAGCTTTTTCATTTTTCAAAAATGGGTTTTCCCACTGAGATTGGGGGGAAATACAACCAGAGGCCATGGATTAAGGGTGAAAGGTGAAACATTAAGGTGAACATGAGGGGATACTTCTTGAAACAGACGATCATCCAGGTGTGGAATGAGCAGACAACCTAACTGATGCATGCGTGCTCAACTTCAACATATAAGAGGATTGTATTGGTTCCTGGATGGTCGGGGTATGGGAACAGACTGCTTAAATAGAACAACACAAACTAGATGGAACAAAGGGCCTGTTTCTGTGTTGTACCTTTCTTGATTCTGTGACAAGAACATGAAATAATACTATTATTCATATAGTTCATTTTATCAGCTGTGCAGACCAAGCACCAAGCATTCCTCCGGGCAGGGAATATTCAGAAAGCTCTAAAACTGTTGGAACTTTAAATTGACAGCAGGTAAAAGAAAATCCCAGCTGCATGTCAACAAAGTCTAATTCCGGGAGAGTGTTTCAGTTACTGTGGCACCAGGAACCCATGCAGCTCAGTGGGAAATGGGGATAATACCCATGGAGAGAGTCAAACTGAGCCACGTCACGAATTGGAGATGGCAGAAATGCCCCATTCTTATAGAGAAAGGAAGGACATCAGACAGTCTGATGGTCATTCCAGATACCAGCACTGTGCCCAGTCAGGAGATGATTTCTCTGTCCAACTTGGGTTGAACCTCAATGTAACAGTGTGATGTCAGATCACACCTTGGCAACTGAAGTGATCTCATATGAAATGTTTTCCTACGCCCATTGATGATTTTGTAAATCTTTTTACAGGTTAAAAACGAAAAGGAATTTGTCTCCAGGAATCTCAAACACGATACGCCAGTTTTGCTGTCTCTATCTAGGTATTTATATAGTGGAGTCGACCGTCCTTCCTGCTCAGACTGTGGGGAGGGATCAACTAGGTCATCTGACCAACTGGCACGCCCGTCATTTTCGACAGGAGAAAGACCGTTCACCTGCTCACTCAGTGGGAATGGATTCACTCGGTCACCTCAATTGAAGCTACATCAGCAATTTCACACTGGGAAAGGACATTCAACTGCTCTGTGTGTGAGAAGGGATTCAGTCGGTCATTCCACCTGTGGACACACCAGTCAGTTTCCATTGGGCAGAGGATGGTCATCTGCTGAATTTTTGGGGAAGGATTTACTCGGTCATCTCACCTAATGGCGCTCCAGCGAGTTCACACTGGGGAGCAGCCGTTCACCTGCTCGGACTGTGGGAAGGGATTCACTAAACCAATTCCCCTACCGAGACATCAGTCAACTGACGCTGGCGAGCGGCCATTCACCTGCTTAGACTGTGGGAAGGGATTGACTTTGACATCTCACCTACTGACACACCAGCCAGTTCACACTGGGGAGAAGCCGTTCACCTGCTCGGACTGTGGGAAGGGATTCACTCACTCATCCACCCTACTGAGTCATCAGCGAGTTCACACTGGGGAGAGGCCATTCACCTGCTCAGACTGTGGGAAGAGATTCACTCTTTCATACAAACTGCAGAGTCATCAACGAGTTCACACTGGGGAGAAGCCGTTCACCTGCTCAGACTGTGGGAAGAGATTCACTCTTTCATACAAACTGCAGAGTCATCAGCGAGTTCACACTGGGGAGAAGCCATTCATCTGCTCAGACTGTGGGAAGAGATTCACTCTTTCATACAAACTGCAGAGTCATCAACGAGTTCACACTGGGGAGAAGCCGTTCACCTGCTCAGAATGTGGGAAGAGATTCACTCACACATCCCATCTACAGAGACACCAGCGAGTTCACTCTGGGGAGAAGCCATTCACCTGCTCCGTCTGTGGGAAGGGATTCAATCGGTCATCCACCCTAAAGATTCATCAGCGTGTTCACACTGGAGAGAGGCCGTTCACCTGCTCAGAATGTGGGAAGAGATTCAGTAAGTCATCCAACTTACTGGTACATCATCGAGCTCACACTGGTGAGAAGCCGTTCACCTGTTCATTCTGTGGGAAGAGATTCACTGAGTCATCCCGCCTACAGAATCATCAGCGAGTTCACACTGGGGAGAAGCCATTCACCTGCTCAGTCTGTGGGAAGAGATTCACTGAGTCATCCCGCCTACAGAGTCATCAGCGAGTTCACACTGGGGAGAAGCCATTCACCTGCTCAGAATGTGGGAAGAGATTCACTCAGTCATCCCACCTACAGAGACATCAGCGAATTCACACTAGGGATAAGCCCTTCACCTGCTCCGTCTGTGGTAAGAGATTCTCTAAGTCATTCAACTTACTGGTACATCAGCGAGTTCACACTGGGGAGAAGCCGTTCACCTGCTCAGAATGTGGGAAGAGATTCACTGAGTCATCTCACCTAGAGAGTCATCAGCGAGTTCACACTGGGGAGAAGCCGTTCACCTGCTCAGAATGTTGGAAGGAATTCACTCAGTCATCCCACCTGCAGAGACATCAGCGAGTTCACACTGGGGAGAAGCCATTCACTTGCTCGGACTGTGGGAAGGGATTCACTCAGTCATCCAGCCTACAGAGACATCAGCGAGTTCACACTGGGTTGAGGCCATTCACCTGCTCAGAATGTGGGGAGAGATTCAGGGAGTCATCCCACCTACAGAATCATCAACGTGTTCACACTGGGGAGAAGCCGTTCACCTGCTCGGAATGTGGGAAGGGATTCATTCAGTCATCCAGCCTTCATAGTCATCAGCGAGTTCACACAGGGGAGAGGCCGTTCAGCTGCTAAGAATGTGCGAACGGATACATTCAGTCATCCCAACTACTGGCACATCAGTCAGTTCACAATGGGGAGTGGTTGTTGTTAAGTATCCCTAGGTATCGTTTGCTGTGGACTGTTATTTTATATGAGAGAGAGAGAGAAGAGAGAAGAGAGAAGAGAGAAGAGAGAAGAGAGAAAGAGAGAAAGAGAGAAAGAGAGAAAGAGAGAAAGAGAGAAAGAGAGAGAGAGAGAGAGAGAGAGAGAGAGAGAGAGAGAGAGAGAGAGAGAGAGAGAGAGAGAGAGAGAGAGAGAGAGACTGACTCGCAGCTTGTTTAATATTAACCGAGGACACAGACACTCAGAGCCAGACAGAAACGAAGGAGGAGAAATGGAACAGTCAACACAAAGGAACTAGTGGCCAAGGGTCACTATTTGTGACTTTCCTATGCCCACAAGGGTGGGTTAATTATTGATTCAACATAATGTACATCGAATGTGGGGTTGTCAACTCGTTTGATCCATAGGAGTGGATCTGATTTGGGGTATCCTGTGAAGACCACTGATGTGTTAACCCTTGCCTGGGTGTGTTGTGGTAATTCACTTGAAGACAGTACCCCTTTTGACAAGTCATTTTCGAAGATAATTTGTATGTGGATTTGGAACGACGGATAAAATCTACAGCAACTGTTCTCTCGCTTTACCACCGTGGAACCTGTGGAACATAATTGCCTTCTCTCGACATTTAGCCTGGATTACAAACATCTCTCTCACATCACCTATTCCGTGAATGAACTGAACTTTCATACTTTACCATCTCAGGACTCCCAGTCTCGATTCCCCTAATCTCAATAGTTTGGGAGTTACATTTACACACATATATACACATTACTCTGTGAACTTTTGTTTATCTTGCTCAAGTTTCTATATAATAAGTACATACTAATAAAGAGAGTGGTTTTTACATAAAAAAACAGACTCCAGTGTGAACTCTATTGCTGCTGGTTTGTTTCTAAAGTTTTATGGTTCCTAATAAAATTGGGGCCTGCATCCGAAATATGAACAAATTTGGGGCGTTTTGATTGATTTATTATCGATTTACTTGGGGAAATCCCTTTTGATTTATTTGCGTGTGGAAAATCAGCAGCGGATGCTGATAGGCTTGTGGAAGCACCAACCTCTGAGGCATTGGAGGACGCCAGAACGATTGAGTTGTTGAGTCTTGCTAGAAGGTTAAAACTTTCTAAGGAGAAATTGACAATGAGGAGGGCACAGATGCAGAGGATAATAGCTGAACATTATGTATCTGAGGGTGTGTTTAAAGTGGAGGAGTTGGAGGTATTTCCTGAAAGTAAACATCGTGAGCTCCAGTACAAGTGAGAAAAATTAAAGATGGAGGCTGCGGAAAGGCAGAGGCAATTTAAGGCTGGAGAGGCAGAAAAACAGAGGGAGGAAGCAGAAAGACAGAGGCTGTTCGAGCTGGAAAAGATAGAGAGATTGCAGCAAAGGGGTCTAGCGTTAGACTCTAGTGATAAGTTTGAGGCCAGTTGGGAAGTTAAATTGGTACCTCCATTTGACAAGGCAAATGTTGATAAATACTTGCAGCATTTTGAGAAGGTTGCTCAGAATTTAAAGTGGTCAAAAGAGGGTTGGCCTATTCTCTTCCAACGTGTAATTAAGGGGAAGGCTCAGCAAACCTATTCTGCTTTGATAGTTGATGAAGCAGCTGATTATGACATAGTGAATCAGGCTGTGCTCAAAGCTTACGAGTTGGTCCCAGAATAATACAGGCAGAAGTTCAGAAATTTGAGGAAATCTGGGAACCGGACGTATATGGAATTTGCTTATGAGAAGTTTGTGTGTATTACCCGCTGGTGCACATGTAAAAATATAAATGATGATTTTAACAGCTTGAAAGAGTTGGTTTTAATTGATGAATTCTAAGGCTGCGTCCCTGATGACATACAGCGTATTCAGATGAAAAGGATGCTGCCACTTTGCAGGAGTCTGCCGGATTAGTAGATGTTTGCTTCAACCCACAAGGTCAAATTCACCCAGAGTACGAGCTTCCAAAAGAGTAACAGGGATAACCAGGGCAAACCAGAAATTAAAGCTGGAACTAGTGAAAAGAGTAATGATGAAGGGAAACAGTTGAAGGAGACATATTCTGGTCTTCCTTGTTACTATTGTAAGAAAGCTGGTCATTTGATGGCTAATTGTTCCTTCCTGGGGAAGAAAAAGGAAAAGGAGGCAGTCCCAAATGCCTGTGTTCAGTATGTTGAAGCACCTTTAAACCCACAGGGTTCTGAACATTCTGTTGAAGCTCAGATAGGAAAAGTAAAAGGAGTCAGTCCCGAATGCCTGTGATCAGTATGTTGAAGCACCTATAAACCCACAGGGTTCTGAACATTCTGTTGAGGCTCAGTTACGGACTGAGAGGTCTGACCGAGTTAAGAAGGTGTTCGATCATTTTATGTCTGATGGGTTTGTATTAGTAAAGGAAGGGTCAACCCTGGTACCAGTGAAAATTCTTCGAGTTACTGGGGCTTCTAAGTCACTTATATTAGACAGCGTTCTAAAGTTTGGTGATGAGTCTGACACTAGTGAGGTAAATCTTATTAAAGGCATTGGGAACGGTGTGGTTTCTGTGCCGTTGCTCAAGGTAACTTTACAGTCAGGGTTGGTTTCGGGACCTGTTGAGATCGGATTGCGCTCCAGTTTACCGATGGAAGATGTTACTTTGCTGTTAGGGAATGACCTGGCAGATGGTAAAGTTGTTCCTGCAGTGCTGTTGACAACTAAGCCGACCACTGACGACCCACAGATGGATTTTAACATTTATCCTTCCTGCGCAGGAACTCGCAGTATGGCTAAAAAATCTGCTGACGCAGACGGTTCTGTGCAGCATGATTCTGATGCCCATGATAGCCAAAATCGGGATTCAGGTTATGATGACTTGTCAGGGACTTTTCTGTTTTCATTGTTTCAACAGGATTCAGGTAGTAAGTCTAATGAGGAAGATTTATGCCAGCCTAGGAAGGAGTTTATAGCAGAACAGAACTGAGAACCTTAGACTGAAGCTTTAAAAGAAACCACTCTGTCAGATGATGAGATTAAGAAAGTGCCAGGAGGGTATTATCTCAAGGACGGAGTGTTAATGAGGATGTGAGGGCCTCCTGCTATTCCAGCGAGTTAGGAGTAGACAATTGTTCACTAAGTTGTTGTTCCTAAAGTTTATAGGACTGAAGTTTTATTGTGGCCCACAGTATGCCCTTAGATCAACATTTTGGAGTGAATAAAACTGCAAACAGGATTATGAAATAATTCTACTGGCCTAATTTGAGGAAAGATGTTGTGACCTTTTGCAGAACCTGTCACATTTGTCAAGCTGTGGGTAAACTGTGGCCCCACTGTGGTTTATACCTGCATTCAGGTGAAATTCAATAGACCGTATGAAATAGTCTCTCAAATTAATGATGTGAATTATGTTATTAAAACACCCGACCGACGTAAACTAACACAGGTAGTACACATAGATATGATAAAGCCTTATTTTGACAAGCAGGCACCATCTGTGAGTGTTGTTGTCAAAACATATGAATCTGGTAACCCTGAGAATGAAACAATCGACTCGTCTGGGAATTTTCACAAGACAAACGTGGTCCCAGTTAGGCTAATGAACTCAGTTGTTCCAGAAAACATTCATAACAAGTTGGCTCAGCTACAGCAAAGCAACAACAACAGCTGAAGGAATTAATTCTGAAGTTTAAAGATTGATTTCCCGATGTTCCCAAGCAAACCACGGTTGCAGTACAGGATGTAGATATTGGTCAAGCCAAACCGATTAAACACCCATATTGCATGAACGTAGAAAAGTGTAAATTGGCTGAGCAAGGAATTGAATATATGCTGAAAAATAGTATTATTAGTCCTTCAGCATCAGATTGGAGATCACCCTGCGTTATTGTGCCCAAACCTGACGGTAGAGTTAGATTTTGTACTGATTATAGGAAGGTAAATTCAGTAACAAAAACAGATGCCTATCCTATCCCTGGGGTAGATGATTGCATCGATAAGTTTGGAATAGATAATTTCTTACAAAGATTGATCTGTTGAAAGTATATTGGTGTGTTCCATTGATGGACAGAGGTAGAGAAATTTCTGCATTTGCGACACCATCTGGGTTGTATGAATACAATGTTTTGCCTTTTGGAAGGAAAAATGCTCCAGGAACATTCCAGGGAACGTTTGATTCTGTAATTCGAGGGTTAGAACACACAGATGCCTATATTGATGACTTAGTCACAGGGAGTGACACCTGGGAAGAGCATATCTCTGCAGTAGAAAAACTGTTTGACAGGTTTTCCCAGGCCAGCCTTACAGTTAACTTAGCTATGAGTGAATTTGGCCATGCCACTGTGACCTGTCTTGGCTATGTTGTAGGACAAAGCAAGTTGGCTCCTGTTCGGGCAAAAGTCCAGGCAATTTCTCAAGTTCCTATTCTGACTGCTAAGAAGGCTCTTAGAAGGTTTCTGGGAAAGGATGCATATTATCGTAAGTTCTGTAAGAACTTCGCTGCTATCGCTCTTCCTCTGACTAATCTCCTGAAGAAGGAGATTAGTTTGTTTGGACCGAGCCATGACAGGAGGAATTTGATTGGAAGTTATTATTTGAGATTAGGCCAATCAATGTACTGCTGTCAGCAGATTGGAGCTGAGTGTGGCAACACAAGTCATGGGTGCACAGAAAGTAAAGAGGGGGCCAATGAGACATTCCTGTGGGTTATGTGTCCTGAGGGTCAGAGAGACAGAGGTGAGGATGCCCACTCTTACCACCTGCCGGTGATCTGACAGGAAGTCCAGGATCCAGCTACACAAGGCAGGGTGAAAGCCGAGGTCTCTGAGCTCCTTGTCGATACTTCACGCCTTTGTATGGCTACTGCTCTGCCCATGACTGCAAGCAACTGCAGACAACTTTGGAGAGCAGAGAACATCAGAGAAACAAGCCTCCACTCCATGGACTCTTCCTATGCTTCCACTCCCTCGGAAAAGCAGGCCATGTACTCAAATAGTGCCGAGAAAAAAACATATTGTCCACCACAACGGGACGACGTGACCGATCCGGATCTCACTGCCTTGTCTGAACGGGTGAAAGATGAAGCTACACGGACACGTAGAGCAGTGACCCGCAGATGCTGCAGATCGGCAGAAAAACTTGAACAGGAATCGGGATCACGTGACCGGTTTTGTCTCCCACTCCCAGACAGATCTCCAGCTACCCACTACTCTGTGAAAAGAAGCAAACTTGCTGCTCACATCTCCTCTCACCTTAAATGTGTTAGACATTTCAACTACCAGGAAAAATATATCGTCTGTCCACTCTATCTAATCCTCTCGTAATCTTATAAACGTCCATCCAGTCTTACCCCAGCCTGCGCCGCTCTGGAGAAAACAACACAAGTTTGTCCAGCCTCTCGTTATAGCTCATGCCCTCTAATCCAGGCAGTGTCCTGGTCAACCTCTTCTGCGCCCTCTCCAAAGCCACGACATCCTTCTGCAGATCGCTCTCTCTCTCTCTCTCTCTTATGGTTCAGTCCACAGTCAGCGCTGTCAGCCTGTGACTGACGTCATAGTCCCGCCTCCTCACACCGGCGCTCTTAAAGAAACAGTCACAGTACGACCGCAGGCTCATAACAGCTGCAACACAACTTCCCGACTTTTCACCTCAATGCTTCAACTAATAAAGACAACCATGCCATTTGCCTTCTTAACCACCCGATCAATCTGTGCAGTCTCTTTCAGGGAGCGATGAACTTGGAGTCTAAGATCCCTCTGATCATCAACACTGTTCAGGGTTTTGCATTTAACAGTGTACTGTCGCATACATTCGACCTACCGAGCTGCCAAGATGATCATCACTAATCAAATCTCACTGACATTTCTCAGGTCCTTTTGAATTTATTGCCAAGTGCACAAGTACGGGAAGGTACAGGGACAGAGAAACACTGACTTGTGGCAGCATCACAGGCAAGTACATTCAGATAACACACGGAACACAAATTATACGATTCTCAGTCAGTAACAATCTATAAATATGTGTTATGTCATTAACAGTAATACATTGCGTTATGATCAATATTAAAATATGTATTTTCTCTCAATAACAGATTTGGAAATGTTGAGTTTGGTCCCTGTCTCCATTCCTCCTGTAATCCACAACCAGCTCCTTTGTTTTTGTCACAATGAGGGAGAGAGGTTGTTTTCTTGACACCACTGTGTCGGGGTGATGACTTCTTCTCTGTAGGCTGCCTCGTTATTATTTGAGATTAGGCCAATCAGTGTAGTTTCGTCAGCAAATTTAATTAGCAGATTGGAGCTGTGGGTGGCAACAGAAGTCATGGGTGCACAGAGAGTAAAGGAGGGGGAAAGGAGACACCCCTGTGGGGTATGGGTGCTGAGGGTCCGAGAGACAGAGGTGAGGGAGCCCACTCTTACTACCTGCCGGCGATCTGACAGAATCCAGCTACACAAGGCAGGGTGAAGGCCGAGGTCTCTGAGCTTCTTGTCGATACTTCACGCCTTCGTATGGCTACTGCTCTGCCCATGACTGCAAGGAACTGCAGAGAACTTTGGAGAGCAGAGAACATCAGAGAAAAAAGCCTCCACTCCATGGACTCTTCCTACACTTCCCCTGCCTCGGAAAAGCAGGCCATGTACTCAAGGACCCTCACAACCTGGGCATTCTTGCTGCAAACCCGCTCCCCCATCGGGGAAGAGATACAAAAGCCTTAAAGCGCGAACTACCCGGCTCAAGGACGGCTTCCTGTCTGTGGTCATAATCCAAATGAATGATAAAATGGACTCGGCCTCACAATGTAACTCGACGTGACCCTGCACCATATGTCTATATGCACTGCGCTTTCTCTGCAGTCATAATGCTTTGTTACAGTTATTGTTCTGTCATATTCATTTTTTCATTCTTAGAATCTTTTTATTGGTACAATATTATACAGCTATAAAATGATACCAAACTTCAATAGATTAATATTTATACAATTAAGAAAGCTGGAAAAAACTGATCGTAAAATATAAAAATGGAAATTCTATATATATATATATAGGAGGGGGAAAAAACCATCTAATTTTCGAAAACAAAACATTAACTACAAAAAAAGGGAAAAAATCCATTAGGAATCTGTTATGTACCCTGTAACTGGGTGTCTAACCAGCAGAGAAAGAAGAATTCGTTGGAGTCTGGTGGTACCAAACTAAAGGTGTTTATTAATAAAAAAATAAGCAAAACCATATCAATAATGCAAATATATATATAAAACAAGTTAGTAGTAATAAACCTAAAAGTGTAGGAATAATAATAGTCAATAATAAAGAAGCTCTATCGATGTCTAAGGGTAAGTAAATTGTCATAGAAAAGTACCAAGTTCAGTTCAGTTCATAAGTGCTGATGTAGTTATGGTGGTTGTATTGTAATCTTTGGAGAGAGAGAGAGAGAGAGAGAGAGAGAGAGAGAGAGAGAGAGAGAGAGAGAGAGAGAGAGAGAGAGAGAGAGAGAGAGAGAGAGAGAGAGAGAGAGAGAGAGAGAGATGTAACAGCTACAGTCATGCAAACCTTCCTTTGCTTTCTTAATTGGTCGTATCTTTGTGGTCATTCAGTTATGACCTCTCCGTCCTTCAGCTAGACCGTTCTTCTGTGGGTGACTCGTCACTCTGGCATGAGTGAACACAGACACAAGTCCCCACCGGCTCTGATTTTACACTGTGAGCTTTTCTGACGAATCTCCTGGTTCGGTCTCAGAAGCCCCCACCTTTCATGTGGGATCCAATACTCAGTCAGTGTCCAACTGGTGTGTCTGAAGGGTGTCTCTTAAGACCTGTCTTTTTATGCCTACTCACGGGGACTCAGCTATCCATCAATTCTGAATGACCGTGTCCATCAAATAAGGCCACTCCTTCAGTCCACTGAGGAACGTTTATGAGCAAACTATTGTCCTTGCAGCGAAACAGTAAATAATTCAAAAAGGAGTCACAACACGGTTAATCAGCAATTTCCCCCTGAAATACCCTGAATATGATGTGGAACTATTCCAAAAGGAACAGTCAATCTATTAGGTTATACATTTATTTCCAGAGGTTTAGAAATTGTAGAAAATAAAGATTTCCAAAACGATTTTAATGTAAAACATGACCAGAACATATGTGACAAAGTAGATACTTCATTTATACATCTATCACAGCATTTCTCTGTACTAGGAAATACATTAGATAGTCTCTCCTTTGCTAAATAATAACGGTGAACGATTTTAAATTGAATTAAACAATGGTTGGCACAAAGAGAAGAGGAATTTACGTTTTTCAAAACTCGAAGCCAATCGTCATTAACAAAGGTCATATTAAATTCTCTCTCCCAATATCGTTTAATCTTTAGTGATAGGTTTTCTTCTTTTTTTCTTTTTTTTTTCAGGGGAGAGCGCGAACGCAGTTCCCCACTACCACAAATTGTGCAGTCGAGTATCCCGCATTTGGGGATATCGCAGGCGTCAGCTCACCCGGAGTTCAATGGGATAGCTTCGTCCTGGAACCTCGGCCCTCCTGATCACCGACGGCTCCCTGCCGTAAGTATATAGGTTTTCTTCTTGTAACAAAAATAAATTATAAATTCTGCTAATGGAACCATTCACTAAGGGATTCAATTTCAAAATGGTTTCCAACAAATCAGGTTCTTGTAAATATGGAAACTTAGGTAAACATGGTTGTAAAAAATGTCTAAGCTGAAAATATTGCAAAGAATGTGTATGAGCGAGAGAAAATTTGTTAATTAACTCTTCAAAGGTCATCAACCGACCATCACCAAATAAATCTGTAAAAGAATGGATCCCTTTACTTTTCCATAAGAGAAAAATGGGGTCAGTTGTTGAAGGTTTAAATGAAAAGTTTCGATATAAAAACTATACATCTTAAATTGTTTAACATTTAAAAAAATACGGAACTGAACCCAAATCCGTGGGGATTGTTTAATAACCGGGTAAAGATTTAAATTTGGAATTTTAGAGAGCTGTAAAGGTGATGGAGCTCCTAAAATTGAAGTTAAATAAAATTGTTTAAGAGCTTTAAATTCCGAATTAACCCAGAATGTTTTTTGGTTCTTATCAAGCCAATATAACCAAAAACATTTTTTGTAAATGATACTTATTAATTCTTGGTCTCTCATTGTTCCAAATAAAGGAAGAAATAAGAGAGTCAATTTGGTCGACTTTTTTTTAGTTAAAAAGATAGGTATATTTTGGAAAATATATAAAAATCAAAAGTTGTTTCATGGAGTCCATTAAAGGAACGACATTCGCTTCATAGAGATCTTTATATTTCTTAGTAATTATAATACCTAAATTTCTAAATGTATTAACAATTCTAAAAGGAATATCATCATATGTACTAACAGGGACATTTAATGGAAACAATTCGCTTTTATTCAAGTTAAGTTTATATTCTGAAAATTTACTGAAAACTTTTAAGTGTTTCCAAAAGATTAGGAATTGATTCCACAAGATTTGAAATAAAAACCAAAAGATCATCTGCATAAAGAGAAATCTTATGTATGGTTCCATTCATAGAGACACCATTAATACTTTTAGCTTCACATAGTGTTATAGCTAAAGGCTCCAATACAAAATTAAGTAATAAAGGGCTTAATGGACATCCCTGTCTAGTGCCGCGAGAAAGTGAGAAAACAGAAGAGCTGCAGTTCTTAGTAATGACAAGCTCAAGGACGGCTTCCTGTCTGTGGTTACAAGCCAAATGAATGATAAAATGGACTCGACCTCACAATGTAACTCGACGTGACCCTGCACCATATGTCTATCTGCACTGCACTTTCTCTGCAGCCAGAATGATTTGCTACAGTTCATTGGTTTGTCGTATATCAGTTTAATGTACTGTTGTAATGTATCGATCTGTGTGGATGATACGTCAGGCAAGATTTTCACTGGAAGTTCAGTACCTGATGAGAATAAACCAATTCCCCATTTTAATTGTGTGGAGATATTAGACAGACTGAGCTTCTGTTTTGGAACCTCAGAAGGAAACTGAACTGTTGTCACTTCTGTGGAATGCAAATGAATAGAAAAGGCTTCAATCTCTCATTACGATCTGCGGTAACTGGGATCAGGTGACCGGTGTTGCGTCTCCCATATTAATATCAGAATCAGGTTTAATAACACCGGCATGTGTCATGAAATGTGTTGTCCCTGCGGCAGCAGTAGAACCTAATTCATAACGATGGATTTTAACAATTCTGATTTAATATAAGAATATAAATATTACAGTTAAATTATATAAATAGTACAAAATGAAAAAAAGATGTAATAAACTATTTTAATTGTGCCGACTGTTTGACTGACCGGGTTGTTGCTTTGGAAGTAGTGGAGTGAAGCTCAACTGAACTGTACACATTTATGAGAAGCTCAAAGAAATAGAAAAGGCCAAATCCTCACATAAATGGGTCAGACACCCAGAAACATCGGCCGCACTTCAGCAGATAAAAACAGTGGAATGAAACATGCTGAGAAAATTGCAGAAAAAAACATATTCTCCACCACAATGAGAGGACGTGACAGATCCGGATCTCACTGCCTTGTCTGAACGGGGAAAGATGAAGCTACACGGACACGGAGAGCAGTGACCCGCAGATGCTGCAGATCTGCGGAAAAACGTGAACAGGAACCGGGATCACGTGACCCGTTTGGTCTCCCACCGCTGGCAGTGACTCCTGTTACCCACTACTCTGTGGAAAGAAGCAAATTTGCCGCTCACAACTGCTTCCAACTTAAATGTGTTAGACATTTCAACTCCCAGGAAAAAAATATCGTCTGTCCACTCTATCTATTCCTCTCGTAATCTTATAAACGCCCATCCAGTCTCACCCCAGCCTGCTCCGCTCTGGAGAAAACAACACACGTTTGTCCAGCCTCTCGTTATAGCTCATGCCCTCTAATCCAGGCAGTGTCCTGGTAAACCTCTTCTGCGCCCTCTCCAAAGCCCTGACATCCTTCCGAGAATGGGGGCGACCAGAACTGTATGAAACACTCCAGACCTGGTCTAACTAGTTTTATAAAACTGTTACGAACTGAAACGTTTTAGAAACGAACCAGCAGCAATAGAGTTCACACTGGAGTCTGGTTTTGATGTTAAAATCACTCTCTTTATTAGTATCTACTTACAAAATTGTAATTTCACGAAATAAAGGAAAGTTAACAGTGTTATGTGTATATACGCGTAATTATAACTCCCCGACTATCGAGACCGAGGGAACAAAGCTTAGAGTCTTGAGATGGTAAAGCAGGAAAATTCAGTAATCCACGGAAAAAATGATGGGGGAGAGATATTTGTAATCCAGGGTGAAACGTAGAGAAAATGCCGTTACTTCAAAATAACTCCGTCGAAGTTCATATCCGCTGAATCCGTCCACATCCGAGTTATCAGCGAAAGTGACCTGTCACAGGAATACCGTCTTCCAGGGGTTACCACACAACATACCCAGGCAAGGATTAATACAAGATATTCCAAACCCCGCTCCTATGGATTACACGAAGTGACAGCCACACACATTCGTTGTGGTTCCGTGTACCGATGATCAACCCACTCTTGTGGGCACAGGAGAGTTCCAAGCCTCAGCTGCGACTAACTGAAGAAATCAGCTTTACCAGTCTCCCTCTCTCTCTTTAGATTGGTCGACTGCCTGTCTGCAGATCGCTCTCTCTCTCTCTCTTATGGTTCAGTCCACAGTCAGCGCTGTCAGCCTGTGACTGACGTCATAGGACCGCCTCCTCACGCCGGCGCTCTTAAAGAAACAGTCACAGTCCGACCGCAGGCTCGTAACAGCCGCAACACAACTTCCCGACTTTTGAACTCAATGCTTCAACTAATAAAGACAACCACGCCATTTGCCTTCTGAACCACCTGATAAATCTGTGCAGTCTCTTTCAGGGAGCGATGAACTTGGAGTCTCAAATCCCTCTGATCATCAACACTGTTCAGAGTTTTGCATTTAACAGTGTATTGTCTCATACATTCGACCTACCGAGCTGCCAAGGTGATCATCACTAATCAAATCTCACTGAGATTTCTCAGGTCCTGTTGAATTTATTGCCAAGTGCACAAGTACGGGAAGGTACAGGTACCGCATCACAGTACTTGTGACAGCATCACAGGCAAGTAAGTACATTCAGATAACACACGGAACACAAATTATACGATTCTCTGTCCGTAACAATCTATAAAAATATGTTTTATGTCATTAACAATATTTAAATACACTGTCATGATCAATATTAAAATGTGCATTTTGTGTCAATAACAGACTTATAAATGTTGAATTTGCTCCCTGTCTCCATTCCTCCTGTAATCCACAACCAGCTCCTTTGTTTGTCACAATGAGGTTCTTTTCTTGACACCACTGTGTCTGGTGAAGACTTCTTCTCTGTAGGCTGTTTCGTTATTGTTTGGGATTCGGCCGATCGAAGTAGTGTAGTCAACATTGATTAATTAGCAGATTGGAACCCGCCACTGCAGCCCCACAGTGCATTATGTACTGATTGCAAAGCTACGAAATTGCATGTGAATAGCCTCCCCTCCCCCAACTCCACTCTTTCTGCGTCACCAGCAGACTGGGACATCTCACATCTCGCTGCCTCAGCCAGGACATTAAACTGTGAACAACTGTGGTCAGGGACTGATCTCTGGGGAACTCCAAACGCTACCTCCTTCCAGTCTGAAAACGACCCACTCATCCAGACACACACTACCGGCAGTTTATCATCTCCAACGAAAAAGCCTAATCACCTACTCCCGATGTTCAATACCATTGCTGACTCTGAGTTTACCACCGTCAAATGCCGGGAGGGACATAATAATCAGAAAGTCTCTAGTCACAGCCGTGTAAATAAATTGTGATCTCAGTAGGGGTGTGGCGCATGCTCAGAAAGCGAAGGAGACAGACAAACTGAGCCAAATCACAGACTGATGAAGGGAAGATGTGATCCATTTTGATACAGAGAGGGAAGCAGAGAGTTTGATATTGTGCCTGATGCCGGAACTGTGGCCAGTTAGAAGATGAAATCTTGTTCCTCTAAATTGTTTTGAGCTGTGACATGTGTTTTAATCAGAAGGCACCATGGAGACTAAAATAATTTCAGTTGAAATGTTGTCCTTCACCCACTGACGTGCTTTGTAAGCCTTTAACAGTGTAGAAAATTAAAAGGATTTGTGTATGGGAATCACAAACACAACAGCACGTTAGATCTGCTGTATCTCTCAGTTCACCAGAGCATGGACACAAAGTAGACTGCAGGTGCTGTGGGGAAAGCAACACGTACAAGACGCTGGAGGAACTCAGCAGGCTGGGCCGCATCCGTGTAAATAGAGGCCACATTTCTGTCCGGAGTGAGAAAAGAGTTTCACTCAATCATCCCAGCTGCGGCAACACCAGCAACTTCACATCAGGGAGGAAGTTCAAATCAGCTCCGTGTTAAATGTTTAACCATCACGGTGACTGAAGGCAGCTGCAGGTCCATGAGGGACTGTTACTGTCAGATTCTGCAGTTCTTGCGGCTGCTCATTGCACCCAGGACTGAACCCTGGTCACTGAGCATTGGAGGAGTCTGTTCTGCTGATGTTAGCCTTAAACTAGACTGGTGTTTAATATTGTGGATCTGTGAAAGATAAATCAGTTCTGTATCAAATCCCGTGTCGCAGGTACTTATTGTCACTGCCAAACTCACAATGTACACTAGAGAGGCCACTCGGTCCATCTGCTCCCTGCCCAGTTTTCTGTTCCATATCAGTATTTTAAAATTTATCTCTCACTCTCCCTGTTGCAACTTTGCACCGCTCCGTGGGAGAAGAGATTTCCCTTGAGTTTCTTAGAATCAGAGAAATCTGCAGCAAATTACAGGCCCTTCGGCCCACAATGCTGTTCCGACCATGAAACCTACTCTAGAAAATGCCTGGAATTACCCTACCACAGAACCCTCCATTTTCCTAAGCTCCATGTACCTCTCTAAGAGTCTCTTAAAAGACTCTATTGTACCCGTCTCTACCGCCGTCGCTGGTAGTGCAGTCCACACACCCACCGTTATCTGTATAAAAAATATATCACTGACATCTCCCTTGAACTACTTCCAAGCACCTTAGCTATGCCATCCCCCCTTTTCATGCTTATCCCCTCCCCCTTTATCTTTCCTCTGATTGGTTTTCCACTGGTACCTCTAGCCCTTCCCCCTCCCCATCTCTATTACTGGGCTTCGGCCCTCTCTTCCCCCCCCCCCATTCCCGATGAAGGGTCTCGGCCCGAAACGTTGGCTACACCTTTCTCACGGATACTGCCTGACCTGATGAGTTCTTCCAGCGTTGTGTACGTAACTATGCCCTCCACGTGTTAGCCATCTCAGCCCTGGGGGAAAAAAGCCTCTGACTTTTCACACAATCAATGCCTCTCATCACCTTATACACCTGCATGAATTTCCTGCATGATTTTTCCCAGGCTAAATATCTCGATGAAATCGTTGAGTATTTGACCTTCCACAGGGCTCTGGACTAAGGTGGTTAAACTCCCTTTTCCCTGCTCTTTTCAAATTTTGTGTCATTTTCACCAATTTCAGAGGACTGTGCTTCAGACAGCTGGGTTGTTACAATGCACCTCTTAAGCCTGACAGCAGACTAGGGAGTGAACCTTCGATGGAGCAGAGTCAGAAACCAAAGATTTGCCAGCTCCAATCATGGCTCAGGGGCTCTGGAAGGAGATGGGGTCTGGAGGTTACGAGCAGGAGGAGGAAGAGGAGCCAGACCAGCAGGATGTGTCTATGAATGAAAGATAAGAAACATTTGGAAACTGGTTAATTGAAAAACAAAATGGTTAATTTCTACAAAACTTCGCAGGTTATCAGCAGATCAGGCAGCAAATGTGGAGAGGAATAAATAGGCAGCATTTAATCCGAGCCCCTTTAGCCCCTACTCCTCTGCTTAGTTGCTGCCTGAACTGCAGAGCTCCTTCAGCATTTTGTGTGCGTCTTTGTATTTCCAGCAAATGCAGAATCTCTTTTGTTTCAGATCTGCATTTGTAAGAGGATTGGACTTTGGTATGAGATACACGAAATGCCTGTTGATATTGAGTGTATCGTTTATGGGAGCGGTTTTCTGCGTTAAGAAAGTCGCAGAGTTTTCTACACACAAAAAATACCTGAGATATGGACATGGAACAGGTGCTGGCAGAAATTTTTAATGGCACCATGATTACCCATGAAGCCGCGCATTTAAAATTTCGCTGTCGTTTGAAGCACCGATCAAATGCGCAGGCGCAGGGTTGCTGCCGTGTCCGATAACTACGCATGCGCGCCGTATACAAAATGTCGGGAGGAGCGAAAAGGTAAGGACTTTTTCGACTTTAATTGAGTGACAATTGCTGTGAGAACTGGAGACTGTGGCCCGCAAACTCGGCACAGGCAGGTCTTTTTCCTCTCTCTCAGCCCCACGATCCGTACACGGACCCCGGGGAGCTTCCGGCTAATCAGGGAATGGGAGCAGATAGATCTCACAGACAGAGCTGAGCTCCAGCTATCTGAATGCAAGGATTAGGTACTCGGAAAAAGAGAACAAAATCTTTCTATCAGCTGCTGAGAAAATCACCTTTGCTCTATCTCCAACCGCAGCAAGAGAAAATCTGCAGCTGCTGTAAATCCAAGCAACACACACAGAATGCCGGAGGAACTCAGCATTAGTACTCTTTCCCATAGATGCTGCCCGGCCTGCTGAGTTCCTCCAGCATTTTGTGTGTGTTGCTTGTTCTGCCTGCTCTTGTTGTGGAGTTTTCTACCCGTGAGGATATGTTTTTACCCATTCTCTCTGGGTACATAATGATATCAAACAACTGTGCCCTGGGAAACAAGCAGCTTTCACATCACAAATGTGCCAGACTCCAATGAGACAGACTACTGTCCTTCCCTTCATATTCATTGGCATTGTCATCACCGAGTTCATCAGCGTCCGTCTCTTGAGGGAGGGTTCAGGAGAAATATTTAGGTAAAATACAGAAACTGGTTGTACCTGTGTGTATTGTGGTGATGCAAAAGTTGCTGGATAATTTGTAAGTGGTTGGAAGTGGAGTGATATTTGGATGTCCGACTTTTTAAAGCATCATTTAGGAAGAAAATTGCATACAGTGACATGCAAAAGTCTGGGCCCCCCTGGTCAAAATTTCTATTCCTGTAAATAGCTAAGCGAGTAAAACAATGACCTGATTTCCAAAAGGCATAAAGTTAAAGATGACACATTCTTTAATATTTTAAGCAAGATTACTCTCTTAAATCCATCATTTACAGTTTCAAAATAAAACCTTTTTCTCCAAACATACCTTTGCTCATTGTGGCCAAAAAGTTCTTTTTTAACTTCATCGGGACTTGTTTGCAAAATGCAAAAGGCTTGTTTAGATGTTCCTTTGCAAATTACTGACGCTGTATTTTGTGGTGAAGATGCAGGAAAGGTTTTCTTCTGATGACTCTTCCATGAATGTCATATTTGTGCAGGTGTCATTGAGTAGTAGAACAGTGCACCACCACTCCAGAGTCTGCTAAATATTCCTGAAGGTCTTTTGCAGACAAATGGGGGTTTTGATTTCCCTTTCTAGCAGTCCTACGAGCAGTTCTCTCAGAAGGATTTCTTGGTCTTTTGGACCTCCACAGTTACTGTTAACTGCCATTTCTTAAGTACATTATGAATTGAGGAAATGGCTTCCTGAAAAAACTTTGCTATCTTCTTATAGTCTTCTCCTTCTTTGTGGGCATCATGTATTTTAATTTTCAGAGTGCTAGGCAGGGGTTTAGAGGAGCCCATGGCTACGATTGTTGGGACAAGGTTTGTGAAGTCAGGGTACTTCTTAAGCTTTGAAAGTTGCAACACCTGGCTTTTCCTAACGAAGTTTGTGAACAAGCCATAGCCCTGACAAGCTGATTAAGGTCTGAGACATTGCTAAAGGTTATTTGACAAATCTCAAATCTCTTGGGGTTCCCAAACTTTTGCATGGTGTTCCTTTCATATTTTTTCCACTCTGAAATTTTAAAAACAAAAATAATTCACCAATCTTGCATAAAATTTTGAAAATAATGTTTCATCTTTAACTTTATGACTTTTGGAGATCAGTTCATCTTCCACTCAGTTAACTATTCAGAATAACAGAAATTTTGACTGGGGTGCCCAAACTATTGCCTGCCAATGTATATATGGTGTGCAAAAGCACTGGCGAGAAAATCCTTCAGTACTGCTACAGGCCTGTTACATTGGTTGTGTGAGAGTGCGGATGAAGTCAGTGAAACCCAGAGGAGATCAAAGTGCTTGTTGACAGTGACTTGATAGCTGTAGAAATGAACACCTCTCTATATAAAATTCACTGTGCACATATTGTTGTCACTGGGCAAAAATTTGCACAGCACAAGGTTTTTGTGCACACTGGTGATTACAAATTGGAGGGGACATTGGTGGGAAGGTGGGGAGACCTCCAGTGTCCCTGATGCCCTCACCTACAAGATGTGCATCCAGCTACTGCTTGTAACCCTGCACTTTGAGGAGTTGGAACTTGAAATGGATAAATTCTGGATCAGCCAGGAGTCGGAGAAGGTGAAAAATATGACAGAAAGAGAGGTGTGTTACACCGAGATGCAGGACACAGGAAACTGGGTGAGAGTCAGGAAGTGGAATGAGGTTAAATAGCCATCACAGAGTACTCTTGAGGCCATCCCACAGAACAACAGGTGGGCCACTTTAGAAACTGTTGGGGGAGGGATTATCTGGCAGAGGGAAGTCAAAGGTGTGTTAGGGGGTTCAATAGTTAGGGGAACATAACTAGAAGGGGACTAATATCCCAGTGGTAAGGCTTGCAAGTGCTAGTGGGGGAGTTAAACTAAAGTTGCAGGCAGGGTGGGAGCCAGAATGACAGAACAGATAATGGAGGTGCAGAATTGAATTGAATTGTCTTTATTACTTATATCCTTCATATACATGAGGAGTAGAAATATTTACATTATGTGTCTGTCTAAATGTGCAATATGCAATTTATGGTAATTTATAATAAACATTATGTACAACAGGACAGTCAACATAACATAGAAATACAGTTGTATCAGCATGAATTAATCAGTCTGATGGCTTGGTGGAAGAAGCTGTCCCAGAGCCTGTTGGTCCTGGCTTTTATGCTGCGGTACCATTTCCCAGATGGTAGCAGCTGGAGCAGTTAGTGGTTGGGTTGACTGGGATCCACAATGACCCTTCAGGTCCTCTTTACAGCCCTGAATAGTGAGAAGTTCACATCTACAGACGCGCTGGGCTCTCTGCACCACTCTCTGCAGAGTCCTGCGATATAGGGAAGTACAGTCCCCATACCAGGCAGTGACACAGCCAGTCACAATGCACTTAATTGTGACCCTGCAGAAAGTTCTTAGGATTTAGGTCCCCATTTCAAACTTCTCAATGCTCTGAGGTGAAAGAGACACTGTTGTGTTTTTTTCGACCACACAACCAGCATGTATGGACCATGTATTATGATATTGTAGCCATTGCTGGGACATGGTTCCAGCCAACAGTCTGAGGGATACAGAGGAACAAATCTTTCTCCAGTGATCACAGACCATGCTAACAAACAAAGGGTGATATGTTAAGTGATTTTAATTTTCCATATATTGTCTGAGACTCCCATCCGTAAAAAGACTAGTCAAATGTGTCCTTAATTGGGAAGTAGAATTCCCAATGTAGAAGTATGCAATAAGCTGTTAGGAAATGATCCGGGGCTGTTGACAGAAATTAGTTATCATAATGCCAAGAGATTGAAAGTAAATATGGAAAAAGAGAGGTCTGGACCATGGGTGGAGATTCTAAATTGGAGAAAGGTCAACTTTGAAGGTGTCAGAAAAGATCTGACAAGTGTGGATTGGAACAGGCTGTTTCGTGGCAAATTATGATAATTTGCTAATTTATAATTTTACTAATTTGATAATTTATGATAATTAGCATAATTAGTTGGTGAGTGGGAGCACTTCAGAAGTGAAATTTTGATGATGAAGAGTTTGTACGTGCCTGCAAAACTGAAAGTTGAAAGATAACTGGTACAGGGAACCTTGGTTTTCAAGAGATATCGAGGCCAAGGGTATTTTGTTCCTCTCAATGCCTCAGACTGTTGGGTGCTACAATATCATCATTCCACACCGTGAGCTCATCCGACAATGTTTTCAGTTGTCTTCTCTTGGTTTCTAAAAGCTTCCCAATAGTTTCTGCTCTTTTGTTTTCCCTCTCTTTGGAGTTTATGTTGGCTTTGGCTTCTCATTTCAGCCACGGTTGTGTCCTCCTGCCTTTCCAATGCTTCCACTTCTTTGGGATGTGTCTATCACTCAGCTCCCGAGTTGCTCCCAGAAACTCCAGCCATTGCTGCTCCATCGTCATTCCTACCAGATTCCCCTTCTGTCACAGAAACATGGAGAAGGTCAGAACAGAAACAAGCCCACTCTGGACGATCAGAATGGTAATCTATACGGGAGACAAAATAGATGGGGGAGGTTTTAAATAGTAGTTTAGCATCCGTATTGACTCAGGAGATGGACACAGAGTCTGTAGAAGTGAGGCAAAGCAGCATCAACTTCATGGACCCTGTACAGATTACAGAGGTGGAGGTTTTTGCTGTCTTAAGGCAAATTAGCATGGATAAATCCCCAGGGCTTGGCAAGTTGATCACTAGGACCCTGCGGAAGACAAGTGCAGAAATTGTCGGGGTCCAAGCACAGATATTTAACTCATCCTTAGTGACAGCTGAGGTACTGGAGGATTGGAGGACGCCAATGTTGTTCAGCTGTTCAAGAAAGACTCT
Source organism: Hypanus sabinus (assembly GCF_030144855.1). Lineage (NCBI taxonomy): Eukaryota > Metazoa > Chordata > Chondrichthyes > Myliobatiformes > Dasyatidae > Hypanus > Hypanus sabinus. The sequence goes on along the minus strand of NW_026781605.1, from coordinate 109,551 downwards.
AAAATTAAGCTAGGAAATTTTATATTGGTGAGCTTGACAACAGTAGTGGAAAAGTCATTGTGACATATGTGCAGGAACCGGATATATAAGTATTTGGATAGATGTGGACTGATCAAGGATAGGCAGCATGGCTTTGAGCATAGTAGGTCATGTCTAACCAATCTTATAGAGTCTCTCGAGGAAGTTATCAGGAAAGTGGTTGAAGACAAGGCAGTGGATGTTGTCTACATGGACTTTAGCAAGGCACTTGACAAAGTCTCATATGAGAAGTTGGTCAAGAAGGTTTAGTCACTCAGCATTCAAGATGAGATAGTAAATTGGATGAGACTCTGTCTTTGGGAGAAGCCAGAGCGTGGTAGCTGATGGTTGCCTTTCTGACTGGGGGCATGTGACTAGTGGTGAGCCACAGGGATCAGTGCTGGATCTGTTGTTGTTTGTCATCTATCTCAGTAATCTGGATGATAGTGTGGTTAACTGGATCAGCAAATTTGTGGATGACACCAAGACTGGTGGTGTAATGGACAGCAAGGAAGACTATCATGGCTTGCAGTGCAATCTGAACCCACTGGGAAAATGGTTTTAGAAATGGAAAATGGAATTTAATGCAGACCAGTGTGAGTTGTTGCACTTTGGTCTGACCTACCAAGGGAGGTCTTTCACAGTGACTGGTCGGGCACGGAGGAGTGTTGTAGAGGAAAGGGACCTAGGAATACAAGTCATTAATTCATGGAAAGTGGTATGACAGTTAGATAGTGACGGAAAAAATATTTTAGCCCATTGGACTTCACGAACCAAATAGTGACAATAGATGGATTTTATGTTCACTTGTAGAAGACATTGGTGAGGCCTAATTTGGAGTATTGTGTGCAGTTTTGGTCACCTACCTACAGGAAAGATTTAAAAGAGGTTCAGAGATTTTAGAGAAAATTCACAAGGATGTTGCCATGTCTGGAGGACTTGAGTTATAAGGAAAGATTGAATGGGTCAGGACATTATTCGTTGGAATGTAGAAGATTGAGGGAGATTTGATTGTGATAGAGAGGCATTGATAGAGTTAATGCAAGCTGCCTTTCTCCACTGAGATGGGGGTGGGACTACAACAAGTGGCCAGGGGTTAAGGTGAAAGGTGAAATGTTAAGGGGAACACGAGGGAAACTTCTTCACACAGACAGTTGCCTGGGTGTGGAATGAGTAGCCAGCACAAGTGGTGCATGCGAGCTCGATCTCAACATTTAAGAGGTTCGTATAGGTACCTGGATGGTAGAGGTATGGGAGTGGGCAATTTAAATAGTTCAGCACAAACCAGATGGCCCAAAGGACCTGTTTCTGTGTTGTACTTTTCTACAAGAACCTGAAATATTACAAAAATTCACTGTCCTTTTAACAGCTGCGGAACAACAATTCACCTCAGCAGGTGAATATATGGCATTAAAAATTGTGGCACTTTAAGATAATAATACATAAAAGAGTGAGAGTGTTTCAGTTACTGTGCGGCCAGGCACCCATGCAGCTCAGCAGGAACAGGGAATAATACCAATGAAGAGAGTCAAACTGAGCCAAGGTACAGATTGGAGATGGTAGAAATGCCCCATTCTTATAGAGACAGGAAGAGCATCAGGGTCATTCCAGATACCAGCACTCTGCCCAGTCAGAAGATGATTTCTCTGTCCAACTTTGCTTCAACCTCATTGTAACAGTGTGATACCAGATCAAACCTTGACAACTCAAGTAATCTCATCTGAAATGTTGTCCTACACCCATTGATGGATTTTGTAAATCTTTTCACAGGTTAAAAATGAGAAGGAATTTGTCTCCGGGAATCACAAACAAGTTTTGGTCTTTCTGTCTAGATATTTTAGAAGTGGAGCAAGGGATACAATCGACCATCCTTCCTGCTCAGACTGTGGGGAGGAATTCACTTGGTTATTTGCCCAAATAGCAAACCTGTCATTTTACACAGGAGAAAGGACATTCACCTGCTCAGACAGTGGGAATGGATTCACTCAGTCATCTCAACTGAAGGTACATCAGCAAGTTCACACTGGACAAGGCCATTTTCCTGTTTTGTGTGTAATAAAGAATTCAGTTGGTTTTCCCACCTGTGGACACACCAGTCAGTTCACACCACACCGAGCAGATGTTGTTCATCTGCTGAATTTATGGGAAAGTATTCACTCGGTCATCTGACCTAATGGCTCACCAGCGAGTTCACACCAAGGAGCGGCTGTTCACCTGCTCCATCTGTGAGAAGAGATTCAGTAACTCTTCAACCCTATGGAAACACCAGCGAATTCACAATGGGGAGAAGCCGTTCCCCTGCGCAGTCTGTGGGAAGAGATTCACTCGGTCATTCTACCTACTTGAACACCTGCGAGTTCACACTGGGGAGAGGCCATTCACCTGCTCAGACTGTGGGAAGGGATTCACTCAGTTATCCAACCTACAGAGTCATCAGCGAGTTCACACTGGGGAGAAGCCGTTCCCCTGCGCAGTCTGTGGGAAGAGATTCATTGACTCATCCAGCCGACAGAAACATCAGCGAATTCATACCGGGGAGAAGCCGTTCACCTGCTCAGAATGTGGGAAACGATTCACTCAGTCATCCCACCTTCAGAGTCATCAGCGAGTTCACACTGGGAAGAAGCCATTCACCTGCTCAGAATGTGGGAAACGATTCACTCGGTCATTCTACCTACTTGAACACCTGCGAGTTCACACTGGGGAGAGGCCATTCACCTGCTCAGACTGTGGGAAGGGATTCACTCAGTTATCCAACCTACAGAGTCATCAGCGAGTTCACACTGGGGAGAAGCCGTTCACCTGCTCAGTCTGTGGGAAGAGATTCACTGATCTATCCACCCTACTGAGGCATCAGCGAGTTCACACTGGAGAGAGGCCGTTCACCTGCTCAGAGTGTGGGAAGGGATTCACTCGGTCATCCCACCTACTGGCACACCAGCGAGTTCACACTGGGGAGAAGCCATCCACCTGCTCAGTCTGTGGGAAGAGATTCATTTATTTATCCCACCTGCAGATACATCAGCGAGTCCACAGTGGAGAGAAGCCATTCACCTGCTTGGTCTGTGGGAAGAGACTCACTCATTTATCCAGCTTACAGATTCATCAGCGAGTTCACACTGGGGAGAGGCCATTCACTTGCTCAGTCTGTGGGAAGGGATTCACTCGGTCATCCACCCTACAGAGTCATCACCGAGTTCACACTGGGGAGAAGCCATTCATCTGCTCAGAATGTGGGAAAGGATACACTCAGTCATCCGAACTACTGGCACACCAGTCAGTTCACAATGGGGAGGAGCCGTTGTTATGAATCCCTAAGTTTTGTTTGTTGTGGACTGTCATTTTAAGTGAGAGGGATTGATTATAAGGCATATCAGTCTGACTTGCAGCTTGTTTAGTTTTCTTTCTTTGTCAATCTTTTTATTAAGTTTTTCAAAAGCAATTCATAATGTTCTTAGTAGTACAAAGGGAGTGGGATTACATTGTTGGCAATTAACATATGTTAAAAAATATATAAATAGCACCAATATAATTGACTTCCCAAACCCCTAATATAACCAAAATAGAAAAAAAGGAAAAAAAAAACACAAATTGAAATCAAACAAAAACTAAACTGAACCAAAATGAAACGAAACTAAACTAAGCTGGTCTAGTCAATTATGTCAAATAAAATCATTAATGTCGTCAACTCTGCTCCTCTACTCAAATCAATGGATAAAGTAAAGGAATCAGAAGAAATCAAATGACATTCTATGGAAGTGTTGAATAAAAGGCCTCCAAGTTTCTTCAAATTTAACCGAGGGGTCAAATGTACCACTTCTATTTTTTTTTCTAAATTTAAACAAGATATTGTTTGAGAAAACCATTGCGCTGTAATTGGAGGATTTGTCTCTTTCCATTTCAATAAAATAGGTCTTCTAGCCATTAAGATAGCAAATGCAATCATCCGCCAAGCTGCAGAGGACAAATCAATCCAAAAGTTGCAATAATAGGATGAGGTTGTAAATCTACGTGTAAAATTGTAGAGAATATATCAACAATATTTTTTCATAATTGTTCCAATACAGAGCAAGGCCAAAACTTATGAGTTAGAGAAGCTACCTCAGAATAACATCTATCCCAGATCTTATTTATATAAGAATAAAATTGGGCTAACTTATCCTCAGATATATATGCCCTATATACTACTTTAAATTGAATCAACATCTGTTTGGCACAAATAGAAGAAAACCTAATTAATTGTAAAAAAAAATTCCCCATTTCTTTGTAGGTACAGAGAGTTGAATGTCCTTCCCCCATTCATTTTTAATTTTATCAGATATATCTGGCTGTATTTTCATAATCATAAATATAATTTGCCCAAATCCAATATTTTTTAGATATCGGCAAATTATATTTATTAGACTACTGTTCAAAAGACATGAAACAGTTATCCAAAATTAAATCACGAAAAAATATTATACCCTTCATTTTCCAAGCCATAAAGGTTTGATCCATGACAGAAGGCTAAAAGAAATAATTAGATATAATAGGATTTGATAATATAAATTTATTCAAGCCAAGGAATTTACGAAACTGAAACTGAAACCATATTCAGAATGTATGTTTAATTATCTGGTTTACCATTTGTTTATTCAATTTAGAGAGAACCAAGGGAAGTGAGCTCCCTAAGATGGAAGCCAATGAAAATCCTTGTGCCGAATTGCGTTCAAGATTAACCCAATGAAGACCAACATTCAAATCCACTTCTTATGTACAGAATATTAAGTATTGAATATTAATTGCCCAGTAATAAAATCTTAAATTTGGCACTGCCAAGCCACCATTCTTTTTGGATTTCTGCAAATATTTTTTACTTAGCCTAGGATTTTTGTTCTGCCATTTTTTAGATGAACTTTTAGAGTCAATAGTATCAAAAAAGGATTTAAGTATAATGATTGGTACTGCTGGGAAAAGATATAAAATCTTAGGTAAAATAATCTTTTTTTTTGCATTAATTTGGCCAATCAATGACATAGACAATAAGGACCAGCTAGTAAGCAATTGTTTGACCTGATCAATTAAAGGTAAAAGATTAACATTAAATAAATCCTTGTGTTTTTTTTTAGTAATTTTAACACCGAGGTAAGTAAAATAATCCGTAACTAATCTAAATGCTAAATGACAAAAGATTGGAACTGACAATTTTAAAGGGAAATGTTCACTCTTATTAAGATTCAGTTTGTAACCAGAAAAGTTTCTAAACTGAGCGAGCAGGATATAAAACCAGGACTGGATTTGTCAGGATTCGAAATATATAATAACTAATCATCCGCATATAACGTTAACTTGTGTACCACATTCCCGCGGGAAACGCCAAATATAGAAGGAGAGTCACGAATAGCAATAGCTAAAGATTCCAGGGCCATGTCAAATAGCAATGGGCTAAGAGGATAACCTTGCCTAGTACCGCGAAATAACCGAGAAAAAGGAGATCTTATATTATTGGTAAGTACCGAAGCCGTAGGGGCATAATATATCAATTTAACCCAAGATATAAATTAGGAAATAAAATTAAATTTCTCAAGCGTGGTAATTAAGTATGGCCGTTCAACTCTATCGAATGCATTCTCGGCACCCAATGAGTTGACTCATTCTGGAATTCTAGATGAGGGAGTATAAACAATATTCATCAATCTCCTAATATTAAAGGACAAATAGCGGTTTTTAATAAATCTGGTCTGATCGACAGAGATACTTTAAGGCAATACATTCTCCAATCTAGTAGCCAGCATTTCCGCCTCCTGTCCAGGGATGCTGCATTTACCTGATGTGCAGGTTCGAGATTCCACCACCTGGGACCTCGGGGAATTACACGGACGCGAAGACCCCGGGAGGTGGGGGGGTGGTAGGGGTGCAGGGCGTACCTCAGTCTGGGACACCAGTGTCCCGGGGTTTGCATTTACCTGATGTGCAGGTTCGAGATTCCCCCACCTGGGACCTCGGGGAATTACACGGACGCGAAGACCCCGGGGGGCGGGGAGGTGTGCAAGGCGTACCTCAGTCTGGGACACCAGTGTCCCGGGGTTTGCATTCACCTGATGTGCAGGTTCGAGATTCCCCCCACCTGGGACCTCGGGGAATTACACGGACGCGAAGACCCCGGGAGGTGGGGGGGGGGGGGTGGTAGGGGTGCAGGGCGTACCTCAGTCTGGGACACCAGTGTCCCGGGGTTTGCATTTTTCCGGAGAGAAGCTTTTTGCCCCCTTTGCAGAGGACGGTGCATTCGGCGGTTTGGCCGATATAATGATGTTAAATTCACAGATCCCTCAGCAGTGACGTTGGATCTGCAGCGATCTCGGTCACGGCCCTGAAGTGTGATTTTATAATCATCGGCTCCCCGATGCGGAGTGACGGTGAGAAACGGGACTGATTATTCAACCGCTGACTCGTTGTCGCCGGTCAGTTAATTGTGTGTGACTGTGAGTGAATCGGAGGCAACTTATTTATTCCTGCACGTCAGAAGCTCACACATTGTTTAATTTACATTTGTCATGATGAAATCAATAAACCGCTGTAATTTTCAGTCCTGGTGCCGGACTTATTTGAGTTTTATTTGAGGCTTCTGTTGCCCCCGCACCCCGTGCACTGCAACAGAGGGTCGGAGCTCCTCACACTGACACAGTAGGGTCTCAGGTCCAGGCTGAGGGAGGTCGGACTGACAGAGTCTGGGTGCCCAGGATCACAGCTCAACCCAACCCACATCGTGGCTGACTGATCCCCTCCTGCCCCCGCAGACAGTTAAACTCGACTGTAATATCAGCCGTGATTCCACGGAGGTCCGGAGTACGAGAGGGATGGGGTATGGAATACTGGCGTTAAACACAGAGTGATTCTCCCTCCACACGCTCCCGGGGTCAGGCACAGAGTGAAGCTCCCTCCATACTGTCCCATCACACACTCCTGGGGTCAGAGACAGAGTGAATCTCGTTCCACACAGTCCCATCACACAATCCTGGGGTAAGACACAGAGTGAATTTCCCTCCACACTGTCCCATCACACACTCCTGGGGTCAGATACAGAGTGAATCTCCCTCCACACTGTTCCATCACACACTCCCGGGGTCACACAAAGAGTGAATCTCCCTACACACCGTCCCATCACACACTCCCGGGGTCAGACACAGAGTGAATCTCCTTCCACACCGTCCCATCACACAATCCCGGGGTCAGACACAGAATGAATCTCCCTCCACACCGTCCCATCACACACACCCGGGGTCAGACACAGAGTGGATCTCTTCTAATTGCGCTGGGAGAAATCGAGGAAAAACTGCTTTATTAAGGTCGTGATTTACTTGGAAATTGGTTTGAACCGTCTCTACGTGAGCGGCTGGTTTAGTGTGGAAGCTTCATTTGGAGTTTTTCTGCCAGTTTGGACGGGGTTGTTGACGGCTGCGAACTGCGTAGCTCCCTGCTGTGGCCGCTGGCATCTAGCCAGGAAGCCGGGTCTCTCCAAAAACCGGAGACAAACGCTGTCGTTCCCCCACTGACATCGGGACAACCTCCTTCCATCTCTGTCGTCGGGATTCTCGTTCGGTGTGGGAGCCGAAACATCGTTTGAGACGTCTCGACGTTCTGCGGGACTAACGGAGCCTTTCCTGGCGTTGGAATTTCTGGCACTGAGCCAGCAAGGTACCGTCGAGTACAAACTTTTCCGGCCAGTTACTCAACTCGCTCCAGGTCTTTATCAGCAGCACCACCACCGTATCATTCTCGATTCAGACACACCAGCAATATGACGGACCGGTCTACAGGGAGTCGCAGGCCTTCGGGAAGTTATGCAAAGGCGGCTGCCTCTCCAGCCTCGGACAACGCCCTGTTTCGGTCGGTGAAAGTTGAACGCGGGGTGCAATGTATTTTGCGAACTGGAACTACCCTGGAAAAGTGCGCGGAGGCTATGGAGGACTTGTTGGGGAGAAAGGGTGTTTTGACCACTGAGAAAGAAAGCGAATAAGAAGTCCAAACACTCTAAGAAGTCTGCCACCGATTATCCCTCCATCGTCGTAACTGTGGATAAGACTGATGCGACGGTGGAGCGGGAAGGTTTGAGTGACGTACCCGCTGCGCAGTGTGGGTCACAAGTCCAGCCACCTATTAGAACACATGAGGAGGAAGATGGGGGATCTGACTGCAGTGAGGGGTTGGAGGTGGATTCATTTGATAGCGAGACAATGGACATCCTCACCCGTCCTGAGAAATCCCCATTGATACCTGTGGAGGAGATCAGAGAGTTCATTCACTCCTCCGTGGGTGCAAAGCATCGGCCTAAACTAGCCTCGCTTCGCTGGCCTAGCATGCCGAGGCTGGTGAAGTCCCTGCGAGTCACCCTCGGACGGAAGGGGAAGGGGAAGAGGAATACTGTGTCGGGGAATGACAGGCGACAGCTGAAATCCTTCCTGGATGACCTGGTAAGGGACATCAGAGAGGGAAGCAGCCGCGCTCCTTCGGGAGACGGTGGGTCACAGGGTGGCGTTGGCACCACTCGGGCCTGAAAGCAAACAGCATTCTTGCTTTTTTCTCGGGATAGTGTGGTTGAGGGCCCCTCCGCTCTCACTGGGAAGGGTATTGTTGCTGAGGCCTAGTGTACGCCCGACATGACGCTCACTGTAGCTGGTCTAAAGTTTAATGGTAGCAGGGGTTCTCACCGCAGATAAAACAATCTCGCAGTCCTCAGGCATGGGAGATATGCGGTGAATGACCTGTAGGGAATCCATACCACCCCAGGGGATGAGTCTTCTTGGCTTCTAGAGTGGCGGGGCGGGGTCTACATGAGTCACCTTAGCTCCAACTCTAGCGGGGTGGTGATACTGTTGGCCTTGACCTTCCGGCCGGAAATGGTAAAAGCTCAGGATGTCGTGCCCGGCCGCCTGCTCCATCTGGCTGTGCGCCTGGATGGTGAACCTCTGCATTTCATCAACGTGTATGCCCTGAGGGGCGGGGTGATCTGGGTGAGCCCCCGGCACATAGCAGCTACGGGACAAGAGGGCCATCACGGAGGAGGAGAGGTTCTGGATGACAGCCTCTCCCAGATAGGACACGGCCCGGCTGTCCCGTGACGTGATCCGGATGACCAGTGTGCTGGAGACGCCGGCTGACGGAACGGCAGTGGCACTGCCACACACCGAAGATGCCCTCACCCGAACGGCGGCAGAGCTGGCGGCCGACAGGATAGTCGCCCTGCAGAATCGACTGGCCCCGGATTACCTATTGGCGGCTGATGGTGGGACCTCTGCAGTCATTGGTAAGGGGTACTGCACGTTTACCCCTGACGTGTGGAGCAACATCACCCACTGGGCTGCTCACATTCGGGACTCGGTGGCTAAAATCTCGAGGGACCAGCTCCTCCAACACGACACCTCATGGGGAAACTGGTGGCCGTTTGGGTGGTGGGCAACTGTCACTCACTGATCGATTGCACTCAATTTTGTTATAATTCTGTGTGTATATTGTGCTGTGCTGGTCAAACTATTCAGAGCACGTCTGCCTTTCTTCAGAAATAGTTAAGTGTAAGACTTCCATTAAGATATATTACTTTACTTCTCACTCTGTTACATGTAATGAATTGGGAGATTCAGGAGTGTAAAATACAGAAACTGGAGTAAGTACCAGACTGTGGGAGATTGTGTTTATAGTCACTGGGTGTTTGACACTGAACATTAATGTGATCAGTAATTGTGTTACTGATAAACACTGGGGATTTGTACCGTCTCCTGTCTCTCTGTGTCCTTCACCCTCTGTCTCTCTCATCTCCAGGCTGTGGGATGTCGGTCTCACTGATTTTGGCGTGGATCCGAGGGGTAGACTGTATTGGAGGGGTCGTGACTGTCACGTGACGGAACAGCCCACTACCTGGTCGGAAGGCACGCCACCTGCCAATCAAAGTTTCACCCCTCCTCGCCCATCAATGCACACCTCACTATTGGTCCCTTTAATTAGCCTTCCTTGTACTTGGCCTCGAGCAATTGGCCTTTGTAATCGGCTTAACTCTGCTGGCACCCAGCCATTGCCCCCACTGTGAATTACCAGGGCGGGACCCTCTAGTCCTGCTGCACTATAAAGGGTGTCAGGTGTGCTGGACCCTTTCCCTTTGCCAACTCCGAGGGACCACCCTGCTTCACCCCAGGCTGAGAACCGTGGAACGGAGCTGGAGGAACTGTTGGTGAGCTGTGTATTGAATACTGTTGGGAGCATTGATTACTATCCCTAATATCATAGAGCCGAGCCTGCCCAGAGACAAGGGGTGGAGAGTATCGTATTGAATTTTGCTTTGGTTGTGGGTGCGCGTGTACTTTGTCCCCAGGCGACTTTCCCACGTTCATTAGTAATTGTCCGTGTGTGTTTTATTGCTGATCCGACTTTCCCCATGACTGCTGTAAATTGTGCACATGTGCATGTTGCTTCAGTTGCCATTTTCCCACACCTGCCTTCTGTAAATAAAGTACTTTACTACCAAGACTGTGTCCGAAGTCCTTGCCTTTGAGACCTACCGAATCTGTTTCCCCACCTGCAACGATTGCTCAACCAATTTACACTTTACTATGTTCATGCGATATGGGTGTTGTTTAATCAGTTTGGCTTGACCAATATCTGCGTCATGTACTGAGACCGTGGTTTGCTTGGGAACATCGGGAAATAAATATTTAAACTTCAGAATTAATTCCTTCAGCTGTTGTTCTTGCTTTGGCTGCAGATGAGCCAACTTGTTATCAATGTTTTCTAGAACAACCCAGTTCATTAGCCTAACTGGGACCACGTTTGGCTTGCGAAAAGTCTCAGACGTGTCAATTGTTTCATTCTCAGTGTTGCCAGATTCATGTGATTTGACAACACTCACAGACTGTGCCTGCCTGTCAAAAAAAAGGCTTTATCATATTTATGTGTAACACCTGTGTTAGTTTACGTCGGTCGGGTGTTTTAATAACATAATTCACATCGTTAATTTGAGAGACTATTTCATACAGTCTGTTGAATTTCGCCTGAGGTGGATTCGTCAACATTGGAAATAGGCAAGAACCTTATCCCCCACCTGGTATTTTATTACGCAAGCCCGCTTATCAAACCAACACTTCATTTTGTTTTGAGAAATCTTTAAGTTTTGTCTCGCTAGAGTACAGGCCTGGTGTAGTTTATTTTTGAACTTCAAAACATAGTCTAACAAGTTAACATGTATGTCCCCATCAACCCACTGTCTCTTTAACAAGGGCAAAGGTCACTTCACTCTGTGACGAAATACAAGTTCAAATGGACTAAAGCCCAGTGATTCCGATATCAACTCTCTTACTGCCAACAAAAGCATTCCTTCATCCCAGTCTTTTACATTTTCAACACAGTGTCTTTTTTTGGCGTGTATGTGCGTGCGTCCGATTATGTCTTTTTCAAGCCTTTACAAGGCACAGTGTGAGAGAGAGAGAAACTGTGTGGAACACATTATGTCTTTGTCATTGTTTTGAGGGTAGAGTGAAATCTTTCTGGAACCCATGATGGAATGCGGATGATGTAATTTGTTTAGCTCCCAGTTCATAAACTACCTGCTGGAATAATCCAGTTGTAAAATTACTTCCTTGATCAGACTGGATTTCTTTAGGCAAACCAAATCAAGTAAAAAAATTTGGTAACAGCCTTCACCAGAGTTTTAACTTCAATATTTCTGAGAGGTATTGCCTCTGGGAATCTGGATGCAGTACTCATAATAGTTAGAAAATACTGATGGCCAGCTTTAGTATTTGGCAACGGGCAAACTCAATCCACGATAACTTTAGAAAAGGGTTCACCGAATGCAGGTATAGACCACGGTGGGCCTTCTATCAAACCGACACCGACATGACAAGTGTGACAGGTTCTGCAAAAGGTCACAACGTATTTCCCAAAATTAGGCATGTAGAAGTATTTCATAATCCTGTTTACAGTTTTATTCACTCCAAAATGTCGACCAAAGGGCATACTACGGGCCAAAGTTAAAATTTCAGCCCTATAAACTTTAGGAACTACAACTTGATGAACAATTGCCCATTCCTCACTTGCTGGTATAGCAGGTGGCCTCCACTTCCTCATTAACACTCCATCCTCGAGATAATATCCTACTGGCACTTTCTTAATCTCATCATCTGAGACAGCTGTTTCTTTCAAAACTTCACTCTCAGGGTCTTGGTTCTCTTCTGCAATAAACTCCTTCCTAGACAGGAATAAGTCTTTCTCATCAGACTTACTACCTGAATCCTGTTGAAAAAATGAAGGCAGAGAAGTCCCTGACAAGTCGTCATAACCTGAATCCCGATTTTGGCCATCATGGGTATCAGAATCATGCTGCACAGAACTGTCTGCATCGGCAGACTTTTTAGCCATACTTCTAGTTACTGCGCAGGAATGATGAATGTTAAAATCCATTTGTGGGTCGTCAGTGGCTGACTTAGTTGTGAACTGCACTGCAGGAACAACTTTAACATTTGCCAGGTCATTCCCTAACAGCAAAGTTACATCTTCCACCGGTAAACTGGAGCATAATCCAATCTTAACAGGTCCCAAAACCAACCCTGACTGTAAAGTTACCTTGTGCAATGGTACAGAAACGATACCAACCCCAATGCCTTTAATTAGATTTACTTCTCCTCTCCAGTGTCAGTCTCATCACCAAACATTAGAACACTGTCTAATATAAGTGACTGAGAAGCCCCAGTATCTCGAAGAATTTTCACTGGTACTGGGGTTGACCCTTCCTTTGCTAATACAAACCCATCTGACATAAAATGATCGAATCCCTTCTTATCTCGGTCAGACCTCTCAGTCCTTAATTGAGCCTCAACAGAATGTTCAGAACCCTATGGGTTTATAGGTGCTTCAACATACTGAACACAGGCATTTGGGACTGCCTCCTTTTCCTTTTTCTTCTTCAGGACAGAACAATTAGCCATCATATGACCAGATTTCTTACAATAGTAACAAGTGAGACCAGAATATTTCTCCTTCAACTGCTTCCCTTCATCCTTACTCTTGTCACTGGTCCCAGCTTCAATTTCTGGTTTACCCTGGTTATCCCTGCTACTCTTTTGGAAGCTCTTATTCTGGGTAAACTTAACCTTATAAGTTAAAACAAACTCATCTGCTAATCTAGCAGACTCCTGCAAAGTGGCAGCATCCTTTTCATCTAAATATGTCTTTAGGTCATCAGACACTCAGCTTTTGAATTCTTCAATTAAAACCAACTCTTTCAAGCTGTTAAAATCATCATTCACATTTTTACATGTGCACCAGCGGTCAAAACACACAAACTTCTCATAAGCAAATTCCATATAAGTCTGGTTCACAGATTTCCTCAAATTTCTAAACATTTGCAGTATGATTCTGAGACCATCTTGTAAGCTTTGAGCACAGCCTGTTTCACTATGTGATAAGGTTCCCCACGGTAAGCTTATTCAGAAAGTCAGAAGGGATATTTGGCCAGGTGGATTCAGAATTGGCTTACCTACAGAAAGCAGACAGTCATGGTGGAGTGAGTACATTTTGGATTTGAGGGTTGTAACTTGTGGTGTCCCACATAAATCGGTACTGGGACCCTTACTTTTCGTGATTTTTATTAACGACCTGGATATGGGGGTAGAAGGGAGGGTTGACAAGTTTGCAGATGACACAAAGGTTGGTGGTGTTGTGGATAGTGTAGAGGATTGACAAAGATTGCAGACAGACATTGATAGGATCCAGGAATGGGCTGAAAAGTGGCAGATGGAGTACAACCCGGAGAAGTGTGAGGTGGTGCAATTTGGAAGGTGAAACTCCAAGACAGAGTACAAAGTAAATGGCAGGACACTTGGTACTGTGGAGGAGCAGAGGGATCTGGGGGTTTATGTCCCCAGATCCCAGAAAGTTGCCACACGTGTAGGTAGGGTAGTTAAGAAAGCTTATGGAGTGTTAGCTTTCATAAGTTGAGGGATAGAGTTTAAGAGTCGCGATGTAATGATGCTGCTCTATAAAACTCTGGTTAGGCCACACTTGGAGTACTGTATCCAATTCTGGTCACCTCACTATCAGAAAGATATGGAAGCATTGGAAAGGGTACAGAGGAGATATACCAGGATAATGTCTGGTTTAGACTGCATGCATTATGATCAGAGATTAAGGGAGCTAGGGCTTTACTCGTTGAAGAGAAGGAGGATCACAGGAGACATGATAGGGGTATACAAGATATTAAGAGGCATAGATAGAGTGGGCAGCCAGTGCCTCTTCCCTAGGGTACCACTGCTCAATACAAGAGGACATGGCATTAAGGTAAGGGGTGCGGAGTTCAAGGGGTATATTAGAGGAAGGTTTTTTTTCTAACTCAGAGAGTGGTTGGTGTGCGGAATGCACTGCCTGAGTCAGTGGTGGAGGCAGATACACTAGAGACTACTAGACAGATATATGGAGGAATTTAAGGTGGGTGGAGGATATATGGGGGGCAGGGATTAAAGGTCAGCACAACATTGTGGGCTGAAGGGCCTGTACTGTGATGTGCTGTTCTATGATCTATAATCAGCTGCTTCATCAATTGTCAAAGCAGAATAGGCTTGCTGAGCCTCCCCCTTAATTGCACTATGTAAGAGAATAGGACAACCCTCTTTTGACCACTTTAAACTCTGAGCAACCTTCTCAAAATACTGGAAGTGTTTATCAACCTTTGCCTTGTCAAATGGAGGCAGCAATTTAACTTCCCAACTGGCCTCAAACTTATCACCAGAGTGTAACACTAGACCCCTTTGCTGTAATCTCTCTATCTTTTCCAGCTCGAACAGCCTCTGTCTTTCTGCGTCCTCCCACTGTTTTACTGCCTCTTCTCTCTATTTTTCTGCCTCTCTAGCTTTAAATGGCCTCTGCCTTTCTGCAGCCTCCATCTTTAATTTTTGTCATTTATACGGGAGCTCAAGCTCACGAGGTTTACTTTCAGGAAACACCTCCAACACCTCCACTTTAAACACATTGTCAGATACATAATGTTCAGCGATTATCCTCTGCATCTGTGCCCACCTGATCATAAATTTCACCTTAGCAATTTTTAACCTTTTAGCAATACTCAACAACCCAATCCTTCTGGCGTCATCTAATGCCTCAGAGGTTGGCACTTCCAGATATCTATCAACATCCATTGCTGCTGATTTTCCACCCACAAATAAATCAAAAGGGATTTCCCCAATGAAATCGATAATTAATCAATACGCCCCCAAATCTGTTCATATCCTGGACACAGGCCCCACTACACCTGAGTCTGTTTTTGATGTTAAAACTATCCTTATTAGAATCTCCTTGTAATCTGGTAACTTAAGCACGATGAACAGAAGTTAACAGTGTTATGTGTATATATGCGTGTAAATATAACTCCCAAACTATTGAGCTCGGGGGAAACAAGACTTGGAGTCTTGAGATACTAAAGTATGTAAGTTCAGTTCAACCACAGAATAGGTGATGAGAGAGACATATTTGTAATCCAGGGTAAATGTCGAGAGAAGGAAATTTTATCGAATTCCACAGGTTCCATGGAGGTAAAATGGGGGAAACAGTCACTGTAGATTTGATCTGTCATCATTCCAAATCCACATATGAATTATCACCGAAAGTGACTTGTCACAAGGGGTATCCTGTTCAAGTGAATTACCACACCATGCCCAGGCAAGGGTTAACACATTCAGTGGTCTTCACAGGATACCCCAAATCCGATCCACTCCTATGGATCAAACGAGATGACGGAATTGATAATTAGCTCACACTTGTGGGCATAGGAAAATCCAAACAGTGACTCTTGGCCACTAGTTCCCTGGTTTCAATCCTTCCATTTTTCCTCCTTCGTCTCTGTCTGACTCTGAGTGTCTGTGTCCTCGGTTAAAACTAAACAAGCTGCGAGTGATGTAAACAAGTAGCAAGTCAGACTGATTCACCTTCCTAATCTCTCTCTCTCTCTCTCTTGAAATGATAGTCCACAACAAATGAAACCTAGACATTCATAACAACGGCCACTCCCCATCGTGAACTGACAGGTGTGCCAGTAGTCGGGATGACTGGGTGAATCCTTTCCCACATTCTGAGCAAGTGAACGGCTTCTCCCCAGTGTGAACTCGCTGATGACTCTGTAGGGTGGATGACCGAGTGAATCCCTTCCCACAGACTGAGCATGTGAACGGCTTCTCCCCAGTGTGAACTCGCTGATGCTTCTGTAGGGTGGATGAATCAGTGAATCTCTTCTCACATTCTGAGCAGGTGAACGGCTTCTCCCCAGTGTGAATTCGCTGATGTTTCTGTAGGTTGGATGAATCAGTGAATCCTTTCCCACATTCCGAGCAGGTGAATGGCTTCTCCCCAGTATGAATTCGCTGATGATTCCGTAGGGTGGATAACCGAGTGAATCTCTTCCCACAGACTGAGCAAGTGAACGGCTTCTCTCCAGTGTGAACTCGCTGGTGTCTCTGTAGGATGGATGAATCAGTGAATCTCTTCCCACATTCCGAGCAGGTGAATGGCTTCTCCCCAGTGTGAACTCGCTGGTGCCTCTGTAGATGGTGTAACTGAGTGAATCCCTTCCCACATTCTGAACAGGTGAACCGCCTCTCTCCAGCATGAACTCGCTGATGTACTTTCAGTATAGATGATTTAGTGCATCCCTTCCCACAGTCTGAGCAGGTGAACGGCCTCTCCCCAGTGTGAACTGACTGGTGTCTCTGTATGGTGGATGAATGAGTGAATCTCTTCCCACAGACTGAGCAGGTGAACGGCTTCTCCCCAGTGTGAACTCGCTGATGTCTCTGTAGGGTGGATGACTCAGTGAATCCTTTCCCACATTCTGAGCAGGTGAAAGGCCACTCCCCAGTGTGCACGCGCTGGTGTGCCAGTAGTTGGGATGACCGAATGAATCCCTTCCCACACTCTGAGCAGGAGAACGGCCTCTCTCCAGTGTGAACTCGCAGATGACTCTGTAGGGTGGATGACTGAGTGAATCTCTTCCCACAGTCTGAGCAGGTAAATGGCTTCTCCCCAGTGTGAACACGCTGATGTACCAGTAGGCCAGATGACTCGGTGAATCTCTTCCCACAGTCTGAGCAGATGAACGGCTTCTCCCCGGTGTGAACTCGCTGATGTACCAGTAGGGCAGATGACTCAGAGAATCTCTTCCCACAGACTGAGCAGGTGAATGGCTTCTCCCCAGTGTGAACTCGCTGGTGTCTCCGTAGTGTGGAAGAGTGACTGAATCTCTTTTCACAGACTGAGCAGGTGAATGGTTTCTCACCAGTGTGAACTCGATGATGAACTTTCAGTTTATATGAGCAAGTGAATCCCTTCCTACAGTCCAAACAGGTGAATGGCCGCTCCCTGGTGTGAACTCGCTGGTGAGCCATTAGGTCAGATGACCGAGTGAATCGTTCCTCATAAATTCAGCAGAGGAGCAGCCTCTGCCTATTGTGAACTGACTGGGATGACTGACTGAATCCTTTCTCACACACAGAACAGGAAAATGGCCTTGCCCAGTATGAACTTGCTGATGTACCTTCAATTGTGATAACCGAGTGAATCCATTTCCACTGTCTGAGCAGGTGAACGGCCGTTCTCCTGTGTAAAATGATGGGCGTGCCAGTTGGTCAAATGACCGAGTGAATTCCTCCCCACAGTCTGAGCAGGAAGGATGGTCAATTGAATCCCCTGCTCCACTTCTAAAATACCTAGAAAGAGTCAACAAAACTGGCGTGCCATGATTGAGATTCCTGGAGACAAATTCCTTCTCGTTTTTAACCTGTAAAAAGATTTACAAAATCCGTCAGTTGGTGTAGGACAACATCTCAGATGAGATTACTTGAGTTGCCAAAGTCTGATCAGGTATCACACTGTTACAGTGAGGTTCAACCTAAGCTGGAGAGAGAAATCATCTCCTGACTGGGCAGAGTGCTGGTATCTGGAATGGCCATCAATTCCCTGATAATCTTCTGTCTCAATAAGAATGGGGCTTTCTGCCATCTCCAATTTGTACCTTGGCTGAGTTGAACTCTCACCATTGGTATTATTCCCTGCTCCTGCTGAGCTGCATGGGTTCCTGGCCCCACAGTAACTGAAACAGTCTCACACAAACAGTCTTTCTAGATGTGCAGCTGGGATTTTCTTTTACGAATGATTAACTTAAATTGCCACAGCTTTAACGCCATGTAGAAAATTCCTGTTGAGATGAATGGTTGGTCCACAGCTGTTGAAAGGACTTAGAGTGATTTTTTTGTATTATTTTAACAGTCATAGAAAATTACAACATAGAAACAGGCCCTTTGGGCCATCTAGTTTGTGCTGAACTATTTAAACTCTCCACTTCCATACTGCTAACATCCAGGTACCTACAAGAACATCTTAAATGTTGAAATTGAACTCGCATGCACCACTTGTGCTGGCTGCTCATTCCACACCCGGATGACTGTCTGTGTGAAGAAGCTTCCACTCATGTTCCCCTTAAAATTTCACCTTAAAACCCTTAACCCACGGACTCTGGTTGTGGTCCCACCCAATCTCAGTGGTAAAAGCCAGCTTGCATTTACACTATCTATGCCCCTCTATCACAATCAAATATCCCCTCAATCTTCTACGTTCCAAGGAATAAAGTCCTGACCTGTCAATCTTTCCTTATAACCCAAGTCCTCCAGACCTGGCAAAATCCTCGTGAATTTTCTCTGAACCGCTTGTACATTTTTCCTGTAGGCAGGTGACCAAAACTGCAAACAATACTCTAAATTAGGGCTCACCAATGTCTTTTACAAGTCAACATAATATCCATTTATTGTTGTCAGTACTTTGCTTCATGAAGGGCAATGGGCTAAGATCTTTCCTTCCATCTCTATCTAACTGTGATACCACTTTCAGTGAATTAAGGACTTTCTTCTACAAGAGGTCCCTTTCTTCTACAACACTCCTCCGTGCCCGACCAGTCACTGTGAAAGACCTCCCTTGGTAGGTCAAACCAAAGTGCAACAACTCACACTGGTCTGTGTTAAATTCCATTTTCCATTTCTCAAACCATTTTCCCAGCTGGTCCAGATTGCACAGCAAGATTAAATGTTTTTTTTGGCATTGACTAGATGGGCCAAAGAGCCTGTTTCTGTATGCAACTTCTACATGTTTCTATGACAGAGAAGTTGTACAAGCTTGTTTGGAAGGTAAAAGGTAGAAGTTACAATTGAGCAGCAGTGACTGGAATTTCTGGAGCAATTCGGGAGCTGAGTGATTCCACAGAAGTGGAAGCATTAGAAAGACAGGAGGACACAACCGTGGTTAAATGAGAAGCCAAAGCTAACATAAATGTCAAAGAGAGGGCAAACAAACAACAAAAACTATTCGGAAGCTTTGAGAAACCAAAAGAAGTCAATAAATAAAGTCAGATGAGCTCAGTGCGTGGAATCATGACTTGTAGTCATTAATGGGTCTCGGTAGCACCCAACAGTCTGACACATTTAGAGGAACAAAATATACGAGGCTTCAATTTCTCTTCAAAAGCAAGGTTCCCTGGACCAGTTACCTTTCAACTTTCATATTGGCAGGCACATACAAACTCTGCATCCTCAAAAATTCACATCTGAAGGCTTCCCACTTACAGGTACTCCTTTGCCAGGAGACAGCCTGTCCCAAACCACACTTGTCAGATCCTTTCTGATACCTTCAAAATCGACCTTTCTGCAATTTAGAATCCCAACCCGTGGTCCAGACCTCTGTTTTTTCCATATTTACTTTGAATCTCATGGCATTATGATCACAAATTCTGTCACCACCCTGGATCATTTCCTAACAGCTTGTTGCACACTTCTACGTCGGGAATTCTACTTACTGATTAAGGACACATTTGACAAACTTTACCCCATCTAATCTTTTTACAGTATGGGAGTCCCAGTCAATATATGGAAAGTTAAAATCACTTACTGGAACAACCTTTGTTTCTTGGCATGGTCTGCAATCTCTCTACAAATATCTCTAAATCCTTCAGACTGTTGTGTGTAAACAAGCCCCTATAATGGCCACAATATCATAATTCCCTGTCCTGAGCTCATTGGGCTTTCCTACGATGCTTCTTGTATTGTGATAAACACAGCTCAGCACATTCATCACACCATGCTCAACCATTTGATTGCTAACACTGTCTGAGGTCTGAACAACATTTGACTGGTGTCAAGAAAACAAACTCTCCCTCACTGTCACAAAAACAAAGCAGCAGGAGGAATGGAGACAGGCTAAACCCTGTTGACATCAAAGGATCTGGGACTGAGAGGGTGAACAATGTTAAGATCCTCGGCATAGACATCACCAAGCATCTCACATTGTCTGTACAAACCGGCTGTGCTGTGAAAAGAGCACAGCAGCACCTCTTTCACCTCAGATAGTTGAAAAAGTTGGGGATGGGGCCCGAAATCCTGAGGACTTTCTACAGGGACACAATTGAGTGCATCCTGACTGGCTGCATCACTGCCTGGTATGGGAACTGTATTTCCCTTAATCTCAGGAACCTGCAGAGAGTGGTGCGGATAGCCCAGTTTATCTGTAGATGTGAACTTCTCACTATTCAGGACACTTACAGGGACAGGTGTGGAAAAAGGGCCCAAAAGATATTGGGGACCCAATTCACCACAACCACAAACTGTTCTTGCTGCTACCATCCAGGAAATGGTACCACAGCGAAAGGACCAACAGGCTCCAGGACATCATCTTCTACCAGGTCATCAGACTGATTAATTCATCCGAATATAATTGCATATCTATGTTATACTGACTGTTCTATGCACAAACTATTTATTATAAATTACTATAAATTACACATTGCAGATTTAGATGGAGATGTAACGTAAAGACTTCGACTCCTCAAGTATATCTATGTAAGAAATTCAATTCAATTCAAATCACCCTCTCCATTATCTGTCCTGGCATTCTGGCTCCCATTCCCCCTACAAATCATTTTAACCACATCAGCACCCCCCTCCACCACACTTTCTCTCGCAGCCTTACCACTAGGATATTAGTCCCCTTCCTGTTCTGTTCCCCTAACTAATGAATCCCCTATCACTCCTTTGACTTTCCTCTGTCAGGTAATCCCCCCCCAATACTTCCTAAAGTGTTCCACCTGTTGTGTGGGATGGCCACAAGAGTACTCTATGATATCTATTTAACCTCATTTCCCTGACTCTCACCCAGTTCCCTGTGTCCTGTACCTTGTATGTAACTCACCTCTCATCCTGTCATAGCTATCACCCCCTCCAACTCCTGGATGATCTGGAATTCATCCATTTCCAGTTCCAACTCCTTAACGTGCAGGGTTACAAGCTGCAGCTGGAGGCACATCTTGCAGGTGAGGGCATCAGGGACACTGGAGGTCTCACCACCTTCCCACCAATGTCCCCTCTAATTTGTAATGACAAGTGTGCACATAAATCATGTACTGTGCATTCTATTACCCAGTGACAACATGTGCACAGTGAATTTTATATAGAGAGGTATTCATTTTCACAGCTAGCAAATCACTGTCGATAAAAACATTGATCTCCTCTGGGTTTGATCGAGTTCATCTACACTCTCACACAACCTATGTAGCAGGCCTATAGTGGGTTATGAAGGATTTTCTCGGCAGAGCTTTTGCACACTGTCCATATGTGACTTGCTTGCTAAATGACGCTTTAAAAAGTCAGATTTCCAAATTTCACTCCACTTCTCCCCATTTGCAAATTCTCCAGCAACGTTTGCATCACCACAGTACACACAGGTAACACCAGTTTCTGTGTTGTACATAAATATTTCCCCTGAGCCCTCTCCAGATGACGGACGGTGATGAACTCGGTGATGGCAATGCCAATGAATATGAAGGGAAGGACAGTAGTCTGTCTCATTGGAGTCTGGCACATTTCTGATGTGAAAGTTACTTGTTGCCCAGGGCAAAGGTTTTTGATATCATTATCTTCCCAGAGAGAATGGTACAAAACATGTCGTCACGGGTAGAAAAGTCCAGGACAAAGTGAGGTGGAACAAGCAACACACACAAATTGCTGGAGGAAATCAGCAGGCCAGGCAGCATCTATGGAAAGGAGTACTAATGCTGAGTTCTGCCGGCATTTTGCGTGTGTTGCTTGGATTTCCAGCATCTGCAGATTTCCTCTTCTTTGTGATTGGAGGCAGAACAAAGGTGATTTTCTCTACTGCTGATGCAAAAGATTTTGTTCCCTTTCTCCGAGTTCCTAATCCTTGCATTTCGATAGCTGGAGCTCAGCTCTGTCTGAGAGATCCATCGGTTCCCATTCCCTCATCAGCCGGAAGCTTCCCGGCGCCCGTGTACGGATCGTGGGGCTGAGAGAGAGGAAAGAGGGCAGGACTGTCCCGGGATTGCGGGTAACGGTGTCCGGATTTCACTGGAAATGCCCGAAGTCGGTTTTTAAGACAAAAACACGGAGAATCACTCTTACCTGCAGCCGACATTTTCAAGGCCTTCAGGGTCCTGTGCGCATGCGTGATACTCGGGGACGTCATCAGCCCGACGCTTGCGCATTTCATCTGTGCTTCAGGGCCGGCGAACTTTTTAACGCACTGCATTATGGGTAATTACGGTGCCATTAAACATTTCTGCAAGCACCGGTTCATTGTCCATACCTCATTTTTTTTTCCTGTGTGTATTAAAATCAGCAGCTGTTTTAACGCAGAAAGTGGCTCCCATAAACACCATACTCAATATCAACATGTATCTAATGCCAAAGTAAAATGCAGTTATAAAACACAGGAGATTCTGCAGTTGTTGGAAATACAGAGACGCACACACACAAAATGCTGGAGGAACTCTGCAGTTCAGGCAGCAACTAAGCAGAGGAGTACACAGTCCAGACATGCTGAAGGGGCTCGGCCGAAACCTTGTCTATTTATTCCTCTTCACATTTTCTGCCTCATCTGTTGATTTCCACTAGTATTTTGCAGATATTAATCCCCTTTTTTCCGGACAACCAGTTTCCAAATGTTTCTGATCTTTCTTTTGTAGCCATATCCTGTTGGTCTGATTCCTCCTCCTCCTCGTAAACTCGGGACCCAACTCTCTCTGGAGCCCCAAAGCCCTGGCTCAGGCTGGCAACTCTTTGATTTCTGACTCTGCTCCATCGAAGATTCACTCGCTAGTCTGCTGTCAGACTTTAGAGGTGCATTGTGTTGTGAGACCGCAGGTTCGCTTACTATGAGTGTCGCTTTAAGTGCGAAAGAGGGGTAGAGGGAGGGGAGAGAGAGAGAGAGAGAGAGAGAGAGAAGGAGACTGCTGTCAGACTTTAGAGGCGCATTGTTTTGCGAGACCGCAGGTTTGCTTACTGTGGGAGTCTCTTGAAGTGCCTGAATGAGGCGGGACTGAGACTCAGACTGCTTCAGACTGAGAAAGAGTGAGAGAGAGAGAGAGAGAGAGAGGGACAAACTGTTGGAGCTCTTCCATGCACAAAAGATTGGGTTGATCATCCGCACTCAGTGCACAACAGATGTTTGAGTGTCACTTCGTATAGTCTATATGTGTGGTTTTGCTGGAGTATCCTGGGGTATCACTTTTGTTGGTCCTTACCTGGAATCGGGGTGTTCTGTGGTAACCACTTGAAGACGATATTCCTGTGACTGTCACCTGGTGATATTTCTAAGTGGATTTCGGAACTAATCCACAGATACGATCTTCGGCGACTGTTATTTCATTTACATAGCGTGGAATGTGTGTGGAATTCTTCGTAATTGCCTTCTCTTTACATTTTCGTGTGGATTTACAACTCTCTTCTCCCACTCACTTATTCTGTGGATTACTGACCTTTTCTACTTTAACATATTAAGCCTTTAAGCATTGTTTCCCGAGCTTCGTCCGGAGCCCTGAAGAACGTCACAACCACAGTGAGCTCATCGTCTTGTTCAGCCCGGAGAAAATCATGCAGGAAATTCATGCAGGTGTATAAGATGATGAGAGGCATTGGTCGTGTGGATAGCCAGAGGCTTTTTTCCCAGGGCAGAACCGGATAACACGAGGGGGAATAGGTTAAGCTTCTTGGAAGTAGGTACAGAGGAGATGTCAGAGCTAAGGTTTTAAAGCAAAGTGTGGTGTTTGTGTGGAATGCACCGCCAGCGATGGTGGTAGAAGCGGATACAATAGTCTTTTAACAGGCACTTAGATAGGTACATGGAGTTTAGGAAAATAGGTGGCTATGCAGTAGGGTAATTCTAAGCATTTTCTAGAGTAGGTTACATGGTTGGCAACCTGTCATCTCAGGGAGAGTGAGAGGGGAACGGCCCGGGTAGATTTTGATGTACTAATATGGAACAGAAATAAGGGCAGGGACCAGATGGGCCGAATGTCCTCCCTAGTTTGCATCGTGAGTGTGGTGGAGACAGTAAGTACCTGAGCCCGGGATTTGATACAGAATTGATTTATCTTTCACAGATCCACAATATTAAACACCAGTCTAGTTTAAGGCTACCATCAGCAGAACAGACTCCCCCAATGCTCAGTGACCAGGGTACAGTCCTGGGTGCGATGAGCAGCCGCAAGAACTGCGGAATCTGACAGTAACAGTCCCTCATGGACCTGCAGCTGCCTTCAGTCACCGTGATGCTTAAACATTTCACACAGGACTCCGCCTCCCGCTCACTGACATGTAAGACACAGTCGATTTCTGTCCGCCATTAGTCTCTCCCTTTTCCGACTTAAACTTTGAAATTTCAACTTTATTCAGTGGGATCTGTCGAGCAACAGTTATAATTATGGCCCCGAGAGAAACAGAGGATTCAGGCGCTGCGTTATCTCCATTGGTGCGAAGCGATGTCAATTACTCGTTACACCCAATATTACAGGTGAAACAGCCGAGAGATCGTCTCCCCCGCTTCATCGGCGGGATAAACCTCAAAGTAAATGTCCCGCTTTTTGATTTCTTTCCGCTTCCCTCCGAGGGAAGTTGGGGGCGCTTCTGAAGCGTCCCCTGCGGCCTGAGTCTGATGTATCGCCGAGAGGTAGGAGGAGAACACTTGGCGAATCGGCTTGTTGCTGACTCCCCGGGGACGGGGGGAATCAACCCAGCAGGGGTGCATTTTATTGGAAAGATGGAATGGTGGCGAGCAGAGAGATTCACCACATTGGGGGTCAAACCGGCAGTCTGTTGTCCTGCAAGTGGAGCCAATGGTCATAGCAAAGTGGGGGGCGAATGGACCAGTCCAAGGACTTATTGAATGACAGGACGGTTTGGAGGGGCCGAGTGGCCTTCGTCTGTTCCGGTAGTCGGTCTGTTGAAAGACCCTTCCTGGGCCTGTAAGATGTCCCAGTGGGTGTTGTAGGGAGCAATGCTTGGAACCCAGTTGTTCACAAACTGTGTACACTATTTGGCTCAGAGACCAAATACAACATTTCCAAATCAGTTATTGACACAAAATGCATTTTCATAGAAACCGGGCAGCACAATTCAGGCACTTCAGCCCACAATGCTGTGCCGAACATGTCCTTAACTTAGAAATTACCTAGGGTTACCCATAGCCCTCTAGATTTCTAAGCTCCATGTACCTGTCCACTATTCTCTTAAAACACCCTATCGGTTCCGCCTCCAACACCGCCCCCGGCAGCCCATTCCACACACTCACCACTCTCTGTGTAAAAACAACTTTCCCTCTCATGTTAGCCATTTCATCCCTGGGAAAAAGCCTCTGACTATCCACACGATCAATTCCTCTCATCACCTTATGCACCTCTATTAGGTCACCTCTCGTCCTCCATCGCTCCAAAGAGAAAAGGCCGAATTCACTCACCCTATTCCCATAAGGGACGTTCCCCAATCCAGGCAACATCCTTGTAAATCTCCTCTGCACAGTTTCAATGGTTTCCACATCTTTCCTGTATTGAGGCGACCGGAAATGAGCACAGTACTCCAAGTGGACTCTGACCAGGGTCCTATATAGCTGCAACATTAGCTCTCGGCTCTTAAACTCAATCGCACGGTTGATGAAAGCCAATGCACCTTATGCCTTTTTAACCACACAGTCAACCTGCATAACAGCATTGAGTGTCCTATGGACACGGACCCAAGATCCCGTGGATCCAATACACTGCCAAGAGTCTTACCATTAATACTATAATCTGCCATCGCATTTGACCTAACAAAATGAATCACCTCACACTTATCAGTGTTGAACTCCATTTGCCACTTCTCAGTCCAGTTTTGCATCTTGTCAATGTCCTGCTGTAACCCCTGACAGCCCTCCACATTATCAACAACACCCCCAACCTTTTTGTCATCAGCAAACTTACTGTCCCATCCCTCCACTTCCTCATCCAGGTCATTTATAAAAATCATGAAGAGTAGAGGTCCCAGAACAGATCCCTGAGGCACAGCAGACATACAGCCAAATATACTTTATTGATCCCGAGGGAAATTGGGTTTTGTTACAGTCACACCAACCAAGAATAGGTTAGAAACATAGCAATATAAAACCATAATTAAATAATAATTAAATTATTCCAAGTGGAAATAAGTCCAAGACCAGCCTATTGGCTCAGGGTGTCGGACACTCCGAGGGAGGAGTTGTAAAGTTCGATGGCCACAGGCAGGAATGACTTCCTATGACGCTCAGTATTGCATCTCGGTGGAATGAGTCTCTGGCTGAATGTACTTCTGTGCCTAGCCAGTACCTTATGGAGCGGATGGGAGTCATCCACTAGTCCACTAGTCCACTAGTCACCGACCTCCATGCAAAATAGGACCCGACTACAACTACTCTTTGTCCTCTGTGGCAAGCCAGTTCTGGACCCACAAAGCAATGTCCTCTTGGATCCATTGCCTCCTTACTTTCTCAATCGGCCTTGCATGGGGTACCTTGTTAAAGCTCATCTGAAAATCCAAGCAAACAACTTATCTATCTATCTTATCTTATCTACAAATGATCTATGATAATTTATCTATCTTGCCTGTTATTTCCTCAAAATATTGCAAGTGATTTGTCACACACGATTCCCTGCAAAGGAATTCTGCTGACTCTGTCCTACTTCATCATACCTCCCCAATTACAGTACCCAAAACACTCACCCTTAATACACCCGAACATATTCCTGACCACTGAGATCAGACTAACTGTCCTATAATTTCACTGGACAACAATTTTTTTTCAAAGGTGTTGCTTCCTCAGAATTTTTTTTGTTTATGATAATCTGCTTGAAGATTAACACAAGTATAATTTAAGACTACTTGTATCACGCAGGAATTTGGAAAAAATAACAAATTAACTTTTATTGAAAATATTGTCTTTAATTGCATAATGGTGCTGATGCTTTGCAATGGTGCAACCAAGTTAAAAATATTTTGTTAATGATTTGCATTCATACTCAGTGTCTGAGGCTTCTCGCTTAATTGTCCAACACTAATTTGCAGCATTGCTGGATTCAGTTGCCCTGGTATCTTTTCTCCATGACCGCAATGTCCTGGTGAAACCTTTCACCATGCTCGTCACTAACAGCACCAAGATTTCCAGGGAGGAAGTCCAAATGTGAATGCAGAAAATGAATCTTTAGTAACATGTTGCATTTCATGGTTTTATATGCTATAAGCATGGTTTCAACCAGCTGCATAAAGCTTGGTGCTCTGTTGATGCCGAGAAAATTTTCAAAACTTCCTTGAACTTCCATGTCATTTTCTCCAGTCCCACTAGAAATTCTTTAACTGCCTGTCATTGATGACCTGTTTGATTTGTGTACCAATAAAAATGCTTATTCTGGGAAGCATCCGTCTTAAATATTAAAATCCTTCATATAATTTTTTGTGCCTGGTGATATCAAATTCCATCCTTACAGTCCTGAACCCAATAACTATTATGAAAACCTGTCCTGCCATGCAGCAGCCGCGCCGCGTACGCATGCCCAAGCATGCCTGAACAAGATAGGAAACTTTCCAGCTCACATTGCAGGCAACATTTTAATTGACCTGAATTATGAATTGAAATAATACGAGTGATTTCAAAATTGGTGCATCACAGGGAAATTTCATGGTGATTTTCATGATCAGTAGTCCAAAATTCATAAGATACACCTAAAGGTTTTCAGGAAGCAAAACCTTTGTTGTCCTTTCTTCTGCCTCTCTCTCTTCTTAAAGAGTGGTGTGACATTTGCAACTTTCTAGTCTGCCAGAACCGTTCCAACATCTAGTGATTTGTGATAGATCATTACTCATCACTTGAAGAGAAAACCAAGGGGGAACTTCTTCATTCAGAGGCGGGGAGAGTGTGCACCGAGCTGCCAGGGCAAGTGGCAGGGACGATTGTAAACTTCAGGAGAAGTTTGCTTACGTCCATGGATGAGAAGGATATGGAGGGCTATGGTCCAGGTGGAACTTGTTGGAACTCAACAGATTAATGTTTTGGCATGGACTAGATTGGCCGAAAGGGGTTTGCCTGTGTTGTAATGTTCTATGACTCTAATGCCTTCACTGTCACTTCATCTACCTCTTTCTGAACCCTGGGGTGCACACCTTCTGGTCCAGCAGTCTTATCTACCTTCAGGATTTTGTGTCCGAGCACAAGAGAGGGAATGCTTACGAAATGGCTTTTTAGAGCAGCTGATGGTTGAGCCTACTCAGGGAACTGCTATCTTAGTTTTGGTGTTGTGTATTAACCCAGATCTTATTAGGGAGGATAATGTAAAGGAACCATTAGAAGGCAGTGATCATAATTTGATTGAATTCCCACTGCAACTTGTGAGGGAGAAGCATAGGTCACATGCGGAGTATGGCAATGGAATAAAGGGAATTACAGAGGCATGACAGAGGTGATTCCCCAAGTGGCTGACATCTCTGAGAATAGTCCATAACGTACAGGATAGATATGTCCGGCAGAAGTAGTTCTCAAACAGTGGGGCTGGACTACCGCGGCTGAGAAAGGAATTTAAGGACTGTATAAAAGCCAAGGAAAGTGTTAGCAAAAGTGAGTAGGAAGTTAGATAATTGGGTTTCTTGTAAAATTCATCAACGGGCAACTAAAAACAAAACAAATTATAGTCCAGTTAGCCTAACCTCAGTGCCTGGGGAAGCATTTGAGTTTAATATAACAGATGAGGTTTTGGAGACTAAAAATAAATCAAAGCCAGCATAGGTTCTGTACAGGGAAATCATGCTTGACAAATCTGTTAGAGTTCTTTGAGGAAGTCATAAGCAGGATGGACAAACGAGAGGCAGTGGATATCATTTACTTGGACTTTCAGAAGGCTTCTGATAAGGTGTCACACATGAGACTGCTCGACAGGATAAAAGTCAGAAGTAATACTGGCATGGATAGAGGAATGGCTGACAACCAAGAGGCAGCGAGTGGGAATAAAAGGGGCTCATTCTGGTTGTCTGGCAGTGACTGGTGGTCTGCAGGGGTCAGTATTTGGTCCACTACTTTTCACATTGTTTGTCAATGAGTTGGATAATGGAACTGATGGCTTTGTGGCAAGGTTTGTGGATGATACGAAGGTAGGTGGAGTGCTGAGGAAACAATGCAATTGCAGCAGGACACAGATAAATTTCAAGAACGGGCAAAAAAAAAGCAAATGGAATACAATACTGGGAAATGTACGATAAAGCACTTTGGCAAAAGGAACAATAGTGAACTATTATCTGATTGGGGAGAAGGTTCAAACAACAGAAGTACAGCAGAAAATGTGAATCCTTGGGCAAGATTCCCAGAAGGTTAATTTACAGGTTGAGCCTATGATAAAGAAGCCAAATGATTGTGGGCATTTATTTAAAGTGAAGTAGAATCTATAAGCAAGGAAACAATGCTGATATTTTATAAGACGTTACTTAGGCCGCACTGAGAGTATTTGGGATGCATATCTCAGAAAAGGTGTGTTGTCATTGCAGAGAGTCCAGAGGGTGTTCAAGAAGATGATTCTGGTAATAAAGGGGTTAAGATATGAGAAGCGTTTCCTTCTTTGGGCCTGTACTCCTGCACTGACTTATGTTTAATAAATGTTGGGGGGGGGGGGGATGTAAAATCTCACTGAATCCTACCGAATGTGGAAAGGTCCAGTTAGTGTGGATGAGGAGAGGACTTTCCGCATGGTAGGGGTAGCCATGACAGAGGGCACAGCCTCCAAACTGAGGAGCGACCTTTCAGAATAGTTAAGGAGGATTTTATTTAGCCAGAGAGCAGTGAATCTATGGCATTCTCTGACACAGACGGCGGTGCGGGACAAGTCTGTGCGTACATTTTAGGCAGAAGCTAATAGTTTACGGATCAGTCAGTGCATTACAGGATATGCCGAGGAGGCAGGTGCATGGGGTTGGGTGAGAACTGGGATCAGCCATTATAGAACGGTGGAGCAGACTCGATGGGGCTGAATGGCCTAATTCTGCTCCTATGTCTTATGGTCTTATACTGCGAGTGTCTTACACAGTGAAGAATGACACAAAATAATTATTACATTCGGCCGCGATTTCTTTGCTCTATTACTATCTCACCAGCATCATCTTCCAGCGGTACAATATCAACTCTTGCCTCTCCTTTACTCTTTATGTATGTGAACAACTTCTGAAACTTGATATTACTGGCTCACTCAGCTTACTTTTTCATCTTGTCTCTCCTGTGTGTGTGTTTCTTTTTAGTTGTCTCCTGTTGGTTATGTCAAAGCTTTCCAATCCTCTAATTTCCCACTATTTTCTTGCTATATTATATGACCCGGCTTTTGCTCTTATCAAAAACAGGAGAAAATCTGTGGATGCTGGAAATCCAAGCAACACGTACATAAAATGCTGGAGGAACCTTGAAGGACATTAATAATATTACAGGAACAAATCCCTCGATAGATAAAACCATTCCCAACACACACATGTTCCTTGACCAGTGGAGCACCTCACCACAGGCATTGTTTGTGTCATCAGTCAGACAAACAAAAGATTTTGTCAATCTGCTTCCAAATGTTGCTACTCTGTCATTCGTTGCCATGCCCCACTGCTGATTCCCTTCTCCTCATCATACGTTCTTACCCGAACCATCGTCCAGAGCCCCAAACTCTGCCCTGTGCAGACCCCCCTGGGGTTTCTGACCCTGCTTCATTGAACATCCAACAAATGGTTTTCCATTCTGCTTTCAGTCTTTAGAGGACAGTGGTGCTTTCAACAACCCTTTAGAAGCAGGGAAAATTACCCATAATGTTGAAATGAGTCATGATTGAGGAGGTTAACTACCAATGTCATTCCTCCTCGTCCAAAGATTTGAGGGGCAAAGAACATCTCAGACAGAACTGCAGTCAGCTCGACTTCTTCAGTCTGCAGAAAATTCAAGGGAAACCTCTTCACCCAGAGTGGTGACTGTTTGGTACCCATCACCACAGGGAGAGCGAGAGATGAACAACAGGGGAGGAATTAAAAGGACTGTCCTGGATCAGAATCACTGGTAGTGTCCAGCTGGCCTGAATTGATCTCTATTGTACACTTGGTGTGTTATAAATTCACTAAGTTCCAAAGACAGAGTTTAAAATAGAACTGATTTATTTGTCACAGATTCAGAGAATTAAACTCCAGTCCCATTAAAGGTGAATATGCAGCAGGAGGAACTCCTCCCATGCCCAGTGACCAGGGTGCAGAACTGGGTGTGGTGAGCAGCAGCAATAATTGCAGAGTTCAGCCCTTACAGTCACTCTTGACATTGCATTCAGCAACGGTGATGGACAAATATCCAGCATTCAGCTTATTGAAACTTTCTCCCCAGTGTTAACCCAGTAGTGTGTCAAAAGGTTTGATTACTGAGTGAATCCTTCCCCACATTCACAGCAGGTGAATGACCACTCCCCAGTGTGAAGTCAATGACGCACATTTGGTGGAGATAACTGAGAGAATCTCTTCCCAAAGTCTGAGCAGGTGAATGGCCTCTACCCAGTGTGAACTCGCTGGTGTCTCTGTAGATGAGATAACTGAGTGAATCCCTTCCCACATTCACCACAGGTGAACGGCCTCTCCCCTGTGTGAACTGACCGATGTGCCAGTAGTTTGGATGACTGAGTGAATCCTTTCCCACATTCTGAGCAGATGAATGGCCACTCCCCAGTGTGTACTGACCGGTGTGCCAATAGGGTGGATGACCGTGTGAATCCCTTTCCACAGTATGCGCAGGTGAACGGCCTCTCCCCAGTGTGAACTGACTGGTGTCTCTGTAGGGTGGATAACTGAGCGAATCCCTTCCCACAGTTTGAGCAAATGAATGGCCTCTCCCCAGTGTGAAATCGCTGGTGTGCCAACATATCAGATGACTGAGTGAATCCCTTCCCACAGACTGAGCATGTGAATGGCCTCTCCCCATTGTGAACTCGCTGGTGTCTCTGTAGGGTGGCTGACTGACTGAATCCCTTCCCACAGTCTGAGCAGATGAATGGCCTCTCCCCAGTGTGAACTCGTTGGTGACTCTGTAGGTTGGATAACTGAGTGAATCCCTTCCCACAGTCTGAGCAGGTGAACAGCCTCTCCCCACTGTGAACTCGCTGGTGTTTTTGGAGATCAGATGACCAAGAGAATCCCTTCCCACAGTCTGCGCAGGTGAATGGCTTCTCTCCAGTGTGAACTCGCTGGTGTGCCAGTAGGTGAGATGACCGAGTGAATCCCTTCCCACATTCGGAGCAGTTAAACGGCCTCTCCCCAGTGTGAACTGACTGGTGTGCCAGTAGTTCAGATGACTGTGTGAATCCTTTCCCACATTCTGGGCAGGTGAACGGTCGCTCCCCAGTATGAACTGTCTGGTGTCTCATTAGGTGAGATGACAATGTGAATCCCTTCCCACAGTCTGAGCACATGAACGGCCGCTCCCTGGTGTGAACTCGCTGGTGAGCCATTAGACCAGATGACCGAGTGAATCCTTCCCCACAACGTCAGCAGATGACCAGCCTCTGCCCAATGTGAACCTTCTGAAGTACCTTCAGTTGAGATGACTGAGTCAATCCATTCCCACTGTCTGAGCAGGTGAACAGCCTTTCCCCTTTTTTAAAATGACGGGTTGGCTAGTTGGTCAGATGACCAAGTGAATCCCTCCCCACAGTCTGAACAGGAAAAATGGTTGATTGAATTCCTTGTTCCTTAAATATTTAGACAGAGACAGCACAACTGGTGTGTTGTGTTTGAATTCCCATAGACAAATTCCTTGTCGTTTTCAACCTGTAAAAAGAGTTAAAAATCCATCAGTGGTTGAAGGACAACATTTCAGATGAGATCCCTTGAGTTGTCAAGGTGTGATCTGATATCACACTGTTACATTGAGGTTCAATCCAAGTTGGATGGAGAAATCATCTCCTGACTGGGCAGAGTGCTGGTATCTGGAATGAGCATTGAACACTCTGAAGCTCCTCCTGTCTCTATAAGAATGGGGCATTTCTGCCATCTCCAATCTGTGACCTGGCTCAGTTTGACTCTCTCCATTGGTATTATTCCCTGTTCCCACTGAGCTGCATGGGTGCCTGGCCCCACAGTAACTGAAACACCCTCACACAAATAGTCTTTCTTGACGTGCAGCCGGGGGTTTCTTTATGTAATGTTAATTTAATCTCCCACAGTTTCAATGCCATGTAAGTATCTCTTGACCTGGATGGTGGCGTAGTGGCATCAGGATTTCAGGACGAAAGGTCCTGAGTTCGAATCCATCCGGCTCCCCTGCACGCTTTCCATCCGTGCTGGGTTACGAGCTGGTGATCTCTTTGGAAACTCACCCGGCAGAATTGAGCTCACAAGCACCACTTGTGCTGGCTGCTCATCCCACACCCAGATGACCGTCTGTGTGAAGAATTTTATTCTTGAATGTTTCACCTTTCACCCTTAACCAATGTAGTCCCAATCCATCTCAGTGGTAAAAGCCAGCTTCCATTTACCCTATCTATAACCCTCGTAACTGTCATATGCCTCCATCAAATCTCCCCTCAATCTTCTGCATTCCAAGGAATAAAGTCCTGACCTGTTCAATCTTTCTTTACAACCCAAGTCCTCCAGACCTGGCAACATCTTTGTGAATTTTCTTTGAAATCCTCCAAAGTCTTTACAACTTTCCTGTAGGTTGGTGACTAAAACTGCACTCAATATTCCAAATTAGGCCTCACCATTGTCTTGTACAAAGTCAAGATAACATCCATCTCCTGTACTCAGTACTTTGGTTTATGAAGGCCAATGTGCCAAAATCCTTCTTTCCGTCCCTATTGAACTGTGACACCACATTCTCTGAAATATAGACATGTATTCCTCGATCCCTTTCCTCTGCAACACTCCTCAGTGCCCAACCAGTCACTGTGTAAAACCTAGTTCCTACCAAAATGCAACACCCCACACTTGTCTCTATTAAACTCCATTTTGCATTTCTTAACCCATTTTTCCAGCTGATCAAGATTGCACTGCAAGCCATGACAGTCCTCCTCGCGGTTCATTACACCCCAATCTTGGTGTCGTCCCCAAATCTGATGATCCAGCTGACCATGTTATCATCAACATTACTGATATACATGACAGTCCTCCTCGCGGTTCATTACACCCCAGTCTTGGTGTCGTCCCCAAATCTGATGATCCAGCTGACCATGTTATCATCCACATTACTGATATACATGACAATCCTCCTCGTGGTTCATTACACCCCAGTCTTGGTGTCGTCCCCAAATCTGATGATCCAGCTGACCATGTTATCATCCACATTACTGATATACATGACAGTCCTCCTCGTGGTTCATTACACCCCAGTCTTGGTGTCGTCCCCAAATCTGATGATCCAGCTGACCATGTTATCATCCACATTACTGATATACATGACAGTCCTCCTCGTGGTTCATTACACCCCAGTCTTGGTGTCGTCCCCAAATCTGATGATCCAGCTGACCATGTTATCATCCACATTACTGATATAGATGACAAACAACAACAGATCCACCACTGATCCCTGAGACAACCACGAGCCACAGGCCTCCGGTCAGAGAGGCAACCACCTGCTACCACACTCTGGCTTCTCCCAAAGACAGTGTCTCATCCAATTTACTGTCTCCTCTTGAATGCTGAGTGACTGAACCTTCTTGACCAACCTCCCATATGAGACTTTGTCAAGTGCCTTGCTAACATCCATGCAGACAACATCCACTGCCTTGCCTTCATCCACTTTCCTTATAATTTCCCCGAGAGACTCAATAAGATTGCTTAGACATGACCTACCATGCAGAAAGCCATGCTGTCTATCTTTAATCAGTCCACATCTATTCAAATACTTACATCTCCAGTTCCTGAACATAACGTGCAATAACTTTGCCCCTACTGATATCAAGCTCACCAACGTACAAATTCTTAATTATTTTTAGAGCCTTTGTTGAGCATTGGAACAACATTGTCTGTCCTCCAATCCTCCAGTACCTCACCTGTCACCAAGGATGAGTTAAATATCTGTGCTTAGGCCCCGATAATTTCTGCACTTGTCTTATGCAGGGTCCCAGGGAACAACTTGTCAGGCCCTGGGAATTGATCCATGCTAATTTGCCTGAAGACAGCAAACCCCTCCACCTCTGTAATCTGTCCAGGGTCCATGAAGTTGATGCTGCCTTGCCTCACTTCTACAGACTCTGTGTCCATCTCCTGAGTGAATACGGATGCGGAAAAAAATCTCCCACATCTATTTTGTCTCCTCATATGGATTACCATTCGGATCTTCCAGAGGATTATTTTTTTCCCTTGCAATCTTTTTTGCTCTTAACATATCTGCAGAATCCCTGAGGATTCTCCTTCACCTTGTCTGCTGGGGCAACCTCATGCCTTTATTTCTTTCATGAGTGTTCACTTGAATTTCCTGTATTTCATAAGGACCCCGTTTGTTCCTATCTGCCTGTACCTGGTATGCACCTCCTTTTTATTGATCTGGGAGAGGAAAGACAAAGGGGTGATAGAGCTCAAAGCTGGGAGGTTGGAGTGGTTGGGAGGGGGGGGGGGTTAAACTAAAGTTGCAGGGGGAACGGGAGCCTGAATAACAGAACAGATAGTGCAGAGGTTGTGGAGACAGATGTTGTTCAGACCTCAAAGTCAGGAATGAAAAAGTTGAGCATGGTGCAGTGAATATGCTGAGCCCTGGATATTTCAATACAAGGAGCAGCGTAGGAAAGGCGGATGTGTTCAGGACATGGATCAACACCTGGAATTATGACACTAGGATCTGGCAACAGTGGACTGGGACAGGCTGCTTTATGGCAAAGGTGTGCTTGGTAAATGGGAGGCCTTCAAAGCAAAA
Source organism: Hypanus sabinus (assembly GCF_030144855.1). NCBI lineage: Eukaryota > Metazoa > Chordata > Chondrichthyes > Myliobatiformes > Dasyatidae > Hypanus > Hypanus sabinus. The sequence continues at coordinate 73,296 of NW_026781605.1, read as the reverse complement.
TTTTGAAAGTACAAACCAGGTATCTCATCAGAACAAAAGGCAAAGATAGAAAATGTAGGGAACTTTGGTTTGCAAGAGATATTGAGACCCTGGTGAAGGACAAAATGGAGTTGCATAACAGGGATAGACAGGCAGTTTCTTATCGAGTATAAGAAATGCAAGAGAACACATAAGAAATAAATCAGGATGGCTTACAGAAGACATGAGGATGCCCTCACAGAAAAGATGAAGGATAATCCTCAGGGATTCCAGAGATAGATTAAGAGCAAAAGTATTGCAAGGGAGAAAGTTGGTCCTCTGGAAGACCAGCGTGGCAATCCATGTGTGGAAACAAAGCAGATGGGGAGATCCTCATTTTCTCTCATCTCTGTTTACTCAGCAAACGGGATACAAAGTCTATGGAAGTGTGGAAATGCATCATTAACATCATGGACCCTGTACTGACTAAAGTAGATGAGGTGTTTCCCATCCTGAGGCAGATTAGGGTGGATAAATCTCTAGGGTATGGCCAGGAGCTCCCTCAGACCCTGTGGGAGACAAGCCCAGATATTGTAGGGGCCCTAGCAGAGATAATTTAGTCATCCTTAGTGGCTGGGCTGGTACTAGAGGATCAGCGAATAAACAAACCTCCTTAACATAGAACAGAGATACCTACAGCACATTACCGGCTCTTTGGCCCACAGTCCTGTGCCGACCTTGTGACCTACTCTAGAAAATGCCTAGAACTTCCCCAGCACACAGCCCTCTATTTTTCTATGCTCCATGTACCTATCCAAGAGGCTTTTAAAAGACCCTATTGTATCTGCCTTGACAAACGCTGCTGGCATACATTCCACGCACCCACCACTATCTGTGTAAAAAAAACCTTACCCCTGACATTGCCTCGGTATCTATTTCCAAGCACCTTAAAACTATGCCCCCTCGTGTTAACCATTTCAAACTTGGAAAAAGAAAACCTCTGGTTATCCACACGATCAATGCCCCTCATCATCATATGCAACTAAAAAAGGCTTCAAGCATACACAAAGAAATTATACATTGAATTGACGACTTGCTAGAAGTACAGAATATCTTGAGAGTATAGATAGGGCAAATGAAAGCAATTGCAACTAGAGGTCATGGGTAAGTGGAGAAGGTGAAAATTTAATGGGAACATGTGGGAAAGCTCTTTACTGAAATGGGTCATGAGAGTGTGGAATATGATGTCAGCACAAGTGATGAATATGAACTCAATTTCACAATTCAGAGAAGTTTGATAGGTACCTGTATGGTAGGGGTATGAAGGGCGATGGTCCCAGTGCAGGTCGTTGCACTAGACAGCTTAAATGTTCTTTTGGCATTGACTAGACAGGACAAATAGCCTGTTTCTTTGCTTAGCTTCCCCATGTTTCTGTGACAGAGAAGCTGGCCAAACTTGTTTGGAAGGGAAAGATAGGAGTGACAACGGAGCAGCAATGGCTGGAGTTTCTGGGAGCAATTCGGGAGCTGAGTGATCAATATATCCCAAAGTGGAAACATTGGAAAGGCAGGAGGACACAGCAGTGGCAAAAATGAGAAGCCAAAGCCAACATAAAAGTCAAAGAGAGGGCAAACAAAAGAGCAAAAAACTATTTGGAAGCTTTTAGAACCTAACAGAAGATGAGTAAAAATCAGTCAGATGAGTTCAGTGCATGGAATCCTGATATTGTAGTCATTAATGGATCTCGGTAGCACCCAACAGTCTGAGGCATTTAGAGGAACAAAATATCCGGGGCTTCAATTTCTCTTGAAAATCAAGGTTCCCTTGACCAGTTCCCTTTCAACTTTTACTTTGGCAGGCACATACAAACTCTACACTGTCAACATTTCACTTCTGAACAAGTCCCACTTACAAGTACTTCGTTGCCAGGAAACAGACTGCCCCAAACCACACTTGTCAGATCCCTTCTGACACCATCAAAATTGACCTTTCTCCAATTTAGAATCTCAACCCATGATCCAGACCTCTCTCTTTCCATAATTACTTTGAAACTCATGGTATTAATGTTTACTAAATTTTGTCAGCAGCCCTGGATCATTTCCTAACAGCTTATTGCACACTTCTACGTCGGGAATTCTACGTACTGATTAAGGGAACATTTGACAAACTTTACTCCATCTAGTCCTTTTACAGTATGGAAGTCCCAGTCAATATATGGAAAGTTAAAATCACTAACTGAATTATCCTTTGTTTCTTGGCATGGTCTGTGATCTCTCTACAAATTTGTTCCTCTAAATCCCTCAGACTGTTGGGTGTAAACAAGTCCCAATAATGGCTACAATATCACCATTCCCTGTCCTGAGATCATCTGGCTTTCCTACGATGCTTCTTGCATTGTGATATACACAGCTCAGCACATTCATCGCACCATGCTCAACCATTTGATTGCTGACTCTGTCTGAGGTCTGAACAACATCTGACTGGTGTCAAGAAAACAAACTCTCCCTCGTTGTCACACAAAAGCAAAGGAGCTGATGGTGGATGACAGGAGGAATGGAGACAGTCTAATCCTTACTGACATCATTGGATCTGGGGTTGAGAAGGTGAACAGCTTTAAGTTCCTCAGCATAAACGTCACCAGGCATCTCAGATTGTCTGTACATACCGGCTGTGTTGTGAAAAGAGCACAGCAGCATCTCTTCCACCTCAGATGGCTGAAGAAGTTCGGGATGGGGCGAAATCCTAGGAACTTTCTACAGGGAAACAATTGAGAGCATCCTGACTGGCTGCATCACTGCCTGGTATGGGAACTGTACTTCCCTTAATCTCAGGAACCTGCAGAGAGTGGTGTGGACAGCCCAGCGCATCCATAGTTGTGAACTTTCCACCATTTAGTACATTTACACAGACACGTGTGTAAAAAGGGCCCAAAGGATATTGGGAACCAAATTCACCACAACCACAAACTGTTCGTGCTGCTACCATCCAGGAAACGGTATCACAGCAAAAGGAGAAACAGGCCCCGGGACATCATCTTCCACCAGGTCATCAGAGTGATTAATTCATGCTGATACAATAGCATTTCTATGTTATATTGACTGTCCTATGTACAAACTATCTACTATAAATTACTATAAATTCCACATTGCACATTTAGAAGGAGATGTAATGTAAAGTTTTCTCCCCCTCATGTTTATGAAGTATTTGTGTAATGAAGTCAATTCAATTCGATTCACCCTCTCCACTATCTGTTCTGTCATTCTTGCTCTCATTCCCCCTACAACTTATTTTAACCATATCACCCCTCCCCCCACACCACGCTACATCTAGCAAGCCTAAGATATTAGTCGCCTTTTGTTCTGTCCCCTTAACTAACGAATCCCCTATCACCCCTTTGATTTTCCTCTGCCAGTTAATTCCCCCCACAACACTTTCTAAAGTGGTCTTACCTGTTGTTGTGGGGGATGGCCACAAGATTACTCAATGATGGCCATTTAACCTCATTCCCCTTCCTGACTCTCACAGTTTCTTGTGCCCTGCACCTTGGGTGAAACTCACCTCACTTCATGTCATATCTATCACCCCCTCCAACTCCTGGATGATGTGGAATTAATCTACTTCAAGTTCCAACACCTTAAAGTGCAGGGTTACAAGCTGCAGCTGGATGCACATCTTGTAGGTGAGGGCATCAGGGAGACTGGATGTCTCCCCTCCTTCCCTCTAATATGTCCTCTAATTTGTAATAACCAGTGTGCACATAAATCTTGTACTGTGCATTTTGTAGCCAGTGACAACATGTGCAGGGTGAGTTTTATACAGAGAGGTATTCATCTTAACAGCTAGCAAATTACTGTCGATAGGAACATTGATCTGCTCCGGATTCAATCCAGTTGATCTGCACTCTCACACAACCTATGTAGCAGGCCTGGAACCGGAAATGAAGGATTTTCTCACCAAAGCTTTCGCATACTGTCCTAATGTGGTTTGCTTGCTAAATTATGCTTTAAAAAGTCAGATTTCCAAATATCACTCGACTTTTTCCCACTTGCAAATTCTCCAGCAACTTTAGCATCACCACAATGCACACAGGTATCACCAGTTTCTGTATTCTACATTAATATTCCCCCTGAAGTCTCCCCCAAGTGACTGACAGTGATGGTAATGCCAATGAATATGAAGGGAAGGGCAGCATTCTGTCTCATTGGAGTCCGGCACATTTGTGATGTGAAAGTTATGTTGCCCAGGACAAAGGTGTTTGATATCATTATGTACCCAGAGAGAATGGGACAAAACATGTCCTCACCGGTAGAAAAGTCCAGAACAAGAACACACACTAAAAGCTGGAGGAACTCGGCAGGCCAGGCAGCATCTATGGAAAAGTGTACTAAAGCTGAGTTCATCCAGCAATTTGTGTTGCTTGGATTTCCAGCATCTGCAGTTGTTCTCTTGTTAGCGATTGGAGGTAGAACAAAGGTGATTTTCTCAACTGCTGATGTAAAAGATTTTGTTCCCTTTCTCCGAGTTCCTAATCCTTGCATTTAGATAGCTGGAGCTCAGCTCTGTCTGAGAGATCCATCGGTTCCCATTCCCTCATCAGCCGGAAGCTCCCCGGGGCGTGTGTACGGATCGTGGGGCTGAGAGAGAGGGAAGAGGGCAGGACTGTCCCGGGATTGCGGGTAACGGTGTCCGGATTTCACAGGAATCGTCCCTCAGTCGCTGTTTAAGATAAAAACGTAGAGAATCGCTCTTACCCGCACCCGGTATTTGCAAGGCCTTCTGTGCACTGTGCGCATGCGTGATACTTGGGGACGTCATCAGCCCTGACGCTTGCGCATTTGTTCGGTGCTTCAGAGTAAGCGAAATTTTAAATGCACTGCCTTATGGGTAATCACGCTGCCATTAAAGATTTCTGCAGGCACTGTTTCAATGTAGATACCTCATTTTTTTCGTGTGTATATAGAAAAATCTGCAGCTGTTTTAACGCAGAAAGCGGCTCCCATAAACAATATACTCAATATCAACGTGTATCCAATGCGAAAATAAAATGCAGATATAAAACACAGGAGATTCTGCAGTTGCTGGAAATACAGAGACACACACACACAAAATGCTGGAGGATCTCTGTAGTTCAAGCAGCAACTAAGCAGCAGAGTACACAGCCTAAGCGTGCTGAAGGGGCTCGGTCTAAACGTTGTCTATTTTTTCCTCTCCACATTTGCTGCCGGATCTGTTGATTTCCACCGTGTTTTGCAGAAATTAACCACCTTTTTTCGATCAACCAGTTTCCAAATATTTCTAATCTTTCTTTTGTAGCCACATCCTGCTGGTATGATTCCTCCTCCTCGTAAACTCCAGACCCATCTCTCTTTGCAGCCCCAAGCCTGACTCAGGCTGGCAACTCTTTGGTTTCTGACTCTGCACCATCGAAGATTCACTCGCTAGTCTTCTGTCAGACTTTAGAGGTGCATTCTGTTAAGAGACCGCAGGTTCGTTTACTGCGAGTGTCGCTTTAAGTGCCTGAGTGAGGCGGGACTGTGACGTCAGACACAAAGTGGAGGGAGGGAGAGAGAGTGGGGAGGGAGAGGGGAAGCGTTAGGGGAGGGATGGGGAGGGGAGAGGGGAGGGGGAGAGGAGAGGGGGAGGGGTGAGAGGGGAGAGGAGCGAGAACGTCAAAACCACAGTGAGCTCATCATCTTATTCAGACTGGAGAAAATCATGCGGGTGTACAAGACGATGAGAGGCATTGGTCGTGTGGATAGCCAAAGGCTTTTTCCCCGTGCGGAAATGGCTAACACGAGGGGGAATAGGTTCAAACTGCTTGGAAGTAGATACAGAGGAGATATCAGAGCTAAGTTTTTTTAAGCAAACAGTGGTGTGTGTGTGTGGAATGCACTGCCAGCAATGGTGGTAGAGGCGGATAGAATAGGGTCTTTTAAGAGACTCTGAGATAGGTACATGGAGCTTAGGAAAATAGATTTCTATGATTCAGTGAAATTAAAAGGAAACCTCCTATCCCACGGAGTGGTGACTAGTTGCAACCTGTCACCTCAGGGAGAGTGAGAGGGGAACGGCAGGGAGAGATTTTGATGTACGGATATGGAACAGAAACATGGGCAGGAACCAGATGGGCCGAATGGCCTTTCTAGTGTACATTGTGAGTGCAGTAGAGACAGTAAGTTCTTGAAACACGGGATTTGATACAAAACTGATTTATCTTTCACAGATCCAAAATATTAAACATCAGTCTAGTTTAAGGCTAACATCAACAGTACAGACTCCTCCAAGGCTCAGTGACCAGGGTTCAGTCCTGGGTGCAATGAGCAGCCGCAATAACTGCAGATTCTGACAGCAACAGTCCCTCATGAACCTGCAGCTGCCTTCAGTCACTGTGATGGTTAGACTTTTAATACAGAGATTATTTGAACTTCCTCCCTGATGTAGGAGGGTTCAGACCGAAGATGTAGGGGAGAAGGAAAACAAAAAGATAATAAAGTTGCTTGCACCATTAGGGATAAGCAGAGAGGAAGAGGTGGAGAGTTTCTTAAATGCGTTTATTTTAGTGCTAAGAGCATTGTAAGAAAGGTGGATGAGGTTAGAGCATGGATTGATACCTGGAAATATGATTTTGTAGCTATTAGTGCAACATGGTTGCAGAAGGGGCGTGATTGGCAACTAAATATTCCTAGATTTTGTTGCTTAAGGTAAGGTGTGATAGTATCAGAGGGGCAAGAGAGTGAGGCATTTCGTTGCTTCAGGTGTGATAGAATTGGAGGGGCAAGAGGGGAAGGCGTTGCATTGCTTATCCGAGAAAACATTGAGGTGGTGTTTTGACAGGACAGATTAGAGGCCTCGTCCAGGGAGACTATTTGGGTGGAATTAAGGAATGGGAAAGGTGTAGTAACACTTATAGTGGTGTATTATAGACCACCTAATGGGGAGCAAGAATTGGAGGAGCAAATTTGTACGGAGATAGCAGATATTTGTAGTAAGCACAAGGTTGTGATTGTGGCAGATTTTAATTTTCCACACATAGACTGGGAAGCCCATTCTGTAAAATGGCTGCATGGATTTGAGTTTGTAAAATGTGTGCAGCATAGTTTTTTGCAGCAATACGTAGAGATACCAACTAGAGAAGTGGCAGTGTTGGATCTCCTGCTGGGAATGAGATAGCTCAGGTGACGGAGGTATGTGTTGGGGAGCACATAGGGTCCAGTGATCACAATACCATTTGTTTCAAAATAATTATGGAGAAGGATAGGACTGGAAACAGGGTTGAGATTTTTGATTGGAGAAAGGCTAACATTGAGGAGATGCAAAAAGATTTAGGAGTGGATTGGGACAATTTGTTTATGGGAAGGATATAATAGAGAAATGGAGGTCATTTAAAGGTGAAATTTTGAGGGTACAGAATCTTTATGTTCCTATTAGGTTGAAAGTTCGACAGGGCCATGGTTTTCAAGGGATATTGGAAACTTGGTCAGGGAAATGAGAGAGATCTATAATAAATATAGGCAGCATGGAGCAATTGTGGTGCTCGAGGAATATAAAGCATGTAAAAAGAATCTAATATAAAGAATGTAAAAAGAATCTAATATAAAGAATGTAAAAATAAATTAGAAAAGCTAAAAGAGGATATGAGGCTGCTTTGGCAAGAAAGGTGAAAATGAATCCAGAGGGTTTCTACAGTTATATTAATAGCAGAAGGATAATGAGGGATAAAATTGGTCCCTTAGAGAATCAGAGTGGACAGCTCTGTGTGGAGCCGAAACGAGTGGGGGAGGTTTTGAAAATTTTATTTTCATAGGTATTCACTTAGGAGAATTATATTTAATTGTGTAAGGTCAGGGAAACAAGTCGGGTAGTTATGGAAACTAAGAGGATTAACGAAGAGGAAGTACTAAAGCTTTTAAAGAATATAAAAGTGGACAAGTCTCCTTTCCTGACAGGATATTCCCTAGAACCTTGAGGGAAGTTAGTGTAGAAATAACAGTGACTCTGACAAAAATATTTCTGTCATTTGAAAGGGGGATGGTGCCGGAGGATTGGCACATTGCTCATGTTGTTCCATTGTTTAAAAAGGGTTCTCAGAGTAAACCTAGCAATGATGGGCCTGTAAGTCTGACATCAGTGGTGGGTATGTTAATGGAAAATATTCTTAGATATGGTATATATAATTATCTGATTAGACAGGGTCTGTTTAGGAACAGTCAACATGGATTTGTGGGTGGAAGGTCATGTTTGATAAAACATATTGAACTTTTTGAAGCAGGTTTTCAAAGCTTGCAGAGAGATTTAAGCCAGTTAGAAGAGTGGACAGAAAGATGTCAGATGGAGGTTAATGCTGATAAGTGTGAGGTGCAACATTTTGGTAGGTCTAATCAAAATAGGACATACATGGTAAATAGTAGGGCATTGAAGAATGCAGTAGAACAGAGTGATCTATGGGGCATAGATAATAGAATGACGGTGAATAGTCCCCTGAAGGTGGAATCTCATGTGGATGGGGTTGTGAAGAAAGCTTTTGGTATGCGAGCCTTTATAAATCAAAGCATTAAGTATAGGAGTTGGGATGTAATGTTAAAATTATACAAGGCATTGTTCAGGCCGAATTTAGAGTACTGTGTACAGTTCTGTTCACCGAATTATAGGAAAGATGTCAATATAATAGAGTACAGAGAAAATTTACCAGAATGTTACCTGGGTTTCAGCACCTAAGTTACAGAGAAAGGTTGAACAAGTTAGGTCTTTATTCGTCGGAGCGTAGAAGTTTGAGTGGGGACTTGATAGAGGTCTTTAAAATTATGAAGGAGATAGATGGAGTTGATGCGGATAGACTTTTTCCATTGACAGTAAGGGAGATTCAAACAAGGGGACATGATTTGAGAGTTAGGGGGCAAAAGTTTAGGGGTAACACAAGTGGGAACCTCTTTACTCAGAGAGTGGTAGCTGTGTGGAGGAGCTTCCAGTAGAAGCGGTAGAAGCAGGTTCGATATTTTTTTAAAAATGGATAGGTATATGGACGGGAATGGAATGGAGGGTTATAGGCTGAGTGCAGGTTGGTGGGATTAGGTGAGAGTAAGCTTTCATCATGGACTAGAAGGGCCGAGATGGCCTGTTTACATGCTGTAATTGTTATATGGTTATACAATAACCATCCAGAAATTATATTACAGGATGAACAAGCAGGACTAACTCCCTCAATAGATATAACCATTCCCAACACCCACATCTCCCTCGACCAATGGAGCACCTCACAACAGGTATTGTTTCTGTCATCAGTCAGACAACCCAATTATTTTCTGTCAATCAGCTTCGAAATGTTCCTACTCTGTTATTCAGTTCCACTCACTGCTGCTGATTCCCTTCTCATGATACGTTCTTACCCCAACCATCTTCCAGAGCCCCAAACTCTACCCTGTGCAGACCTGCCTCTGGCTTCTGACCATGATTCTTTGAACATCCAACTGATGGCTTCCCATTCTGCTTTCAGTCTTTAAACGACACTGGTGTTTTCAACAACCCTTTGTAAGTAGGAAAAATGACCCATAAAATGGAAATGAGTCGTGACAAAGGAGGTTAACTACCAATGTCATTCTTCCTCATCCAGAGATTTGAGGGGCGAAGAACATCTCAGACAGAACTGCAGTCAGCTCAACTTCTTCAGTCTGCAGGAAATTCAAGGGAAACCTCTTCACCCACAGAGTGGTGACTGTTTGGAACCCATCACCACAGGGAGAGTGAGAGGGGACCAACAGGGGATGATTTAAAAGGATTGTCGTGGAATTGAATCTCGGCAAGGTCCAGGCAGCCTGAGTTGACTCTCTACTGTGTTATCAATTCACTAAGTACCAGAGACAGAGTTTCAAATAGAACTGATTTATTTGTCTCAGGTCCAGAGTATTAAACACTTATCCCATTAAAGGTGAATATGCAGCAGAAGAAACCCTTCTCATGCCCAGTGACCAGGGTGCAGAACTGGGTGTGGTGAGCAGCAGCAATAATTGCAGAGTTCAGCACCGACAGTCAGTCTCGAAATTGCATTCAGCAACAGTGATTGACACACATCCAGTGAATGGGCTCTCCAGTGTGAACTCAATGATGCACATTTGGTTGATTTGGTTGAGAGAATCTCTTCCCAAAGTCCGAGCAAGTGACCAGAGTCTCCCTGGTGTGAACTGAGTAGTGTGCTCGCAGGTGGGATGACTGAGTGAATCCTTTCCCACAGTCTGAGCAGATGAACGGCCTCTCCCCTGTGTGAACGCGCTGATGTACCTTAAGTGTAGATGACGAAGTGAATCCTTTCCCACACTCTGCGCAGGTGAACGGCCTCTCCCCAGTGTGAACTCGCTGATGTACCTTAAGTGCAGATGACTGAGTGAATCTTTTCCCACACTCTGCGCAGGTGAACGACCTTTCCCCAGTGTGAACTCGCTGATGTGCTTGTAGGTGGGATGACTGAGTGAATCTTTTCCCACAGTCCAAGCAGGTGAATGGCCTCTCATCAGTGTGTACTAATTGGTGTTTCAGTAGGTGAGATGATGAAGTGAATCCTTTCCCACATTCTGAGCAGATGAACGGCCTCTCCCCAGTGTGAACTCGCTGATGCACCTTAAGGTTAGATAATGAACTGAATCCTTTCCCACAGTCTGAGCAAATGAACGGCTTCTCCCCAGTGTGAATTCGCTGGTGACTCCGTAGGTTGGATGACTGAGTGAATCCCTTCCCACATTCTGAGCATGTGAACGGCCTCACCCCAGTGTGAACTCGCTGATGCACTTTGAGGTTAGATGATGAACTGAATCCTTTCCCACATTCTGAGCATGTGAACGGCCTCTCCCCAGTGTGAACTCGCTGATGTACCTTAAATTGAGATGATGAAATGAATCCTTTCCCACAGTCCGAGTAGGCGAATGGCCTCTCCCCAGTGTGAACTGACTGGTGTGCTTGTAGGTAGGATGATTGAGTGAATCCCTTCCCACAGTCTGAGCAAGTGAACGGCCTCTCCCCAGTGTGAACCCGCTGATGTACCTTAAGTTGAGATGACAAAGTGAATCTTTTCCCACAGTCTGAGCAGGTGAACGGCCTCTCACCAGTGTGAACTGAATGGTGTCTCAGTAGGTGAGTTGACAATGTGAATCCTGTCCCACAGTCCGAGCATGTGAACGGCCTCTCCCCAGTGTGAACTCGCTGATGTATCTTAAGTTGAGATGATGAAGTGAATCTTTTCCCACAGTCCGAGCAGGTGAATGGCCTCTCCCCAGTGTGAACTGACTGGTGTGCTTGCAGATGAGCTGACAACGTGAATCCCTTCCCACAGTCTGAGCAGGTGAACGGCCGCTCCCCGGTGTGAACTCGCTGTAGAGCCATTAGGTCAGTTGACTGAGTGAATCCTTCCCCACAAATTCAATGTGCACTGACTGGCGTATCCAACAGACAGGAAGACCGTCTCAATCCATTCTCACCCACAGAACAGGTGAATGGCCTTCCCCATGGAGATCCATCTGATGTACCTTCAGTTGAAATGACCGACTGAACCCATTCCCACTGTCTGAGCAGATAAATGGATTCCCCCCGTGTAAATTGACAGCATGCCAGTCGGTCAGATGATCGATGAATCACTCCCCACAGTCTGAGTAGAAATGATGATTGAGTGAATCCCTTGTTTCACTTCTTAAATATCTGGACATAGACAGCAAAACAGCGTGTTGTGTCAGACAAACCCGTAGATAATTTCCTTGTCGTTTTTAACCTGAAGAAAGATTTATAGTACATCATAAAGTGAAGGACAACATTTCAGATTAGATCACTTGAGTTGTCAAGGTGTGATCTGACATCACACTGTTAAAGTGAGGTTCAACCCAAGTTGGAGAGAGAAATCATCTTCCAAATGGGCACAGTGCTGGTATCTGGAATAAGAATGGGGCATTTCTGCCATCTCCAATCTGTGACCTGGCTCAGTTTGACTCTCTCCATTAGTATTATTCCCTGTTCCCACTGAGATGCATGGGTGCCTGGCCCCACAGTAACTGACCACTCTCATGCAGATACCCTTTGTTGATGTGTCGCTGGGATTTTCTTTTATCTACTGTCAATATAAAGTGCCACACTTTTGAAGCCATGTAAACATTTCCTGCCCAAATGAATGGTTGGTCCACACAGTTGTTAAAAGGAATTAAATGAATAATCATATTATTTCAGGTTCTTGTCAGTCATTGAAAAGTACAACACAGAATCCGGCCCTTTGGGCCACCTAGTTTGTGTTGAACTATTTAAACTGCCCAGTCCCATATTCCTACCATCCAGGTACCTATACGGACCTCTTAAATGTTGAAATTGAGCTTGCTTGCACCACTTGTACTGGCTGCTCATTCCATACCTGAATGACCATCAGTGTGATTACGTTTCCCCTCATTTTCCCCTCACCTTTCACCCTTAACCCATGGCCTCTGGTTGTAGTCCCACCCCATCTCAGTGGTAAAACCCAGCTTGCATTTACCCCATCTATAACATTCATAATTTTGGTGTACTTCCATCGTCTCCCCTGAATCTTCTACATTCCAAGGAATTCCAATTGTGGGGAATTTTAACATGCAAGTGGATTGGGAAAATCAGGTCGGCACTGGATATCAAGAGAGAGAATTTGTAGAATGTCTCCGAGATGGCTTTTTAGAACAGGTTGTTGTTGAGCCCACTAGGGGATTGGCTGTACTGGATTAGGTATTGTGTGATGAACCAGAGGTGATGAGAGAGATGGAAGTGAAGGAACCCTTAGGAAGCAATGATCACAACATGATTGGCTCTCCCTTGTCAATTTTCATAATCACAGCTTGTTGTTGAGCCCACTAGGGGATCGGCTGTACTGGATTGGGTATTGTGCAATGAACCGGAAGTAATTAGTGAGATAGAGTGAAGGAACCCTCAGGAAATTTTCGAATGGAAAAAGGACGCAACCATTACTGACAAGAGAAGTCAAAGCCAAAGTAAAAGCGAAGCAGAGGGCAAACAAGGAAGCAAAATTAGTGGGAAGACAGATATTATTTTCAAGTAAAAGCTTTTTCAAATATATAAAGAGTAAAAGACAGGTGACAGTAGATATAGGACCAATAGAAAACGATGCTGGAGAAATTGTAATAGGAAATAAGGAGATGGCGGAGGAACTGAACGAGTATTTTGCATCAGTCTTCACTGAGGAACCATTTGACAAGGTGCCACACGAGGCTGCGAAACAAGATAAGAGCCCACAGAATTATGGGAAAGTTACATACGTGGATAGAGCGTTGGTTGATTAGTGGGAAACAGCGAGTGGGAGTAATGGGATCCCATTCTGGTTGGCTGCCGTTTACCAGTGGTGTTCCACAGGGTTCTATGTTGGGGCCACTTCTTTTTACATTGTATATCATCGATTTGGATTATAGAATAGATGGCTTTGTGGCTAAGTTTGCTGACAATACAAAGATAGTTGGGGGGCTGATAGTGGTGAGGAAAGAGAGTCTGCAGAGAGACTTGGATAGATTGGGGGAATGGGCAAAGAAGCAGCAAATTAATTACAATGTTGGAAAGTGTATCGTCATGCCCTTTAGTAGAAGAAAGAAACAGGCAGACTATTATTTAAATAGGGAGAGAATTCAAATTCTGAGACGCAATGGGACTTGGGAGTCCTCGTGTAGTATACCCTTAACGTTAACCTCCAGGTTGAGTTGGTGGTGAAGAAGGCAAATGCAATGTTGGCATTCATTTCTAGAGGAATAGAGTATAGAATCAGGGATGTGATGTTGAGGCTCCATCAGGCACTGATAAGACCTCACTTGGAATACTGCATGCAGTTTTGGACTCCTTATTTAGGAAAGGATGTGCTGTCTTTGGAAAGGGTTCAGAGAAGATTCACTGGAATGATTCCAAGAACGAGAGGGTTAACGTATAAAGAATGTTTGACCACTCTTGGACTGTACTCCTTGGAATTTAGAAGAATGAGGGAAGACCTGATAGAAACATTTGAATGTTGAAAGGAATGGACACAGTGGATGCTGCAAAGTTGTTTCCCATGGTGGGGGAGTCCAGTACGAGAGGACATGACTTAAAGATTGAAGGGTGCCCATTCAGAACAGAGATGCAAGAAATTCTTTTAGCCAGAGGGTGGTGAATTTGTTGCCACGGGCCGCAGTAGATGCCAAGTCATTGGGTGTATGTAAGGCAGAGATTGATAGGCATCTGAGTAGCCAGGACATCGAAGATTATGGTGAGAAGGTGGGGGAATGGGACTAATTGACTGGATCAGCTCAAGATAAAATGGCAGAGCAGACTCGATGGGCCGAGTGACCGACTTCTGCTCCTTTGTCTTATGGTCTTATGGAATAAAGTTCTGACCTGTTCAATCTCTCCTTACAACCCAAGTCCTCCAGACCTGGCAACATCCTTGCGAATTTTCTCTGAACTCCTTCAAAGTCTTTACATCTTTCCTGTAGGTTGGTGACCAAAACTGCACTTAGTACTCCAAATTAGGCCTCACCAATGTCTAGTACGATGTCAACATAACATTCATCTCCTGTACTCACTAGTTTGGTTCATGAAGGTCAATGTACCAAAAACCTTCTTTCCGTCCCTACCAAACTGTGACACCACTTTCAGTGAATTATAGACGTGTATTCCCAGATCCCTTTCCACTACAGCACTCCTCAGTGCCCGAACAGTCACTGTGTAAGATCCACCCTGGTAGGTCCTACCAAACTGCAACACCCCGCACGTTTCTGCTTTAACTTCTACCTTCCATTTCTCAAAACATTTTACAGCGGGTCCAGATCACACTGCAAGCCATGATAGTCTTCCTCGCTGTCCAATACACCACCAATCTTGCTGTCACCCACAAATTTGCTGATCCAGTTAAGCACACCAACATCCAGATTACTGATATAGATGACAAACAACAACAGATCCAGCACTGATCCCTGTGGCACACGACTAATCACAGGCTTACAGTTATAGAGGCAACCATCTGCTACCACACTCTGGCTTCTCCCAAAGACAGTGTCTCATCCAATTTACTGTCTCATCTTGAATGCTGAGTGACTGAACCTTCTTGACCAACCTCCCATATGAGACTTTGTCAAGTGCCTTGCTGACGTCCATGCAGACAACATCCACTGCCTTGCCTTCATCCACTTTCCTGATAACTTCCTCGAGAGACTCTATAAGATTGGTTAGACCTGACCTACCATGCAGAAAGCCATGCTGTCTATCTTTAATCAGTCCACATCTATCCAAATACTCACATCTCCAGTTCCTGCACATAACGTGCAATAACTTTGCCCCGACTGATGTCAAGCTCACCAACGTACAGTTTCTTATTTATTTTTAGAGCCTTTCTTGGACAGTAGAACAACATTGTCTGTCCTCCAATCCTCCAGTACCTCACCTGTCACGAAGGATTATTTAAATAACTGTGTTTGTGCCCTAACAATTTCTGCACTTGTCTTCCGCAGGGTCCCAGGGAAGAACTTGTCAGGCCCTGGGGAATTATCCACACTAATTTGCCTTATGACAGTAAACAACTCCACCTCTGTAATCTGTACAGGGTCCATGAAGTTGATGCTCCTTTGCCTCACTTCTATAGACTCTGTGTCCATCTCCTGTGTAAATACGGATGCAGAAAAAAAATCTTCCCATCTATTTTGTCTCCTCTTATGGATTACCATTCTGATCTTGCAGAAGATTAATTTTTTCCCCTGGTAATCCTTTTGCTCCTAACATATCTGCAGAATCCCTGAGGATTCTCCTTCACCTTGTCTGCTGGGGCAACCTCATGCCTTCTTTTATTTCTTTCATAAGTGTTAACTTGAATTTCCTGTATTTCATAAGTACCCCATTTGCTCCTATCTGCCTGTACCTGGTATGCACCTCATTTTCATTGATCTGGGAGAGGAAAGCAAAAGGGATGATAGAGCTGCATGCTGGGAGGTGGGGGTAAGGGGGGGGGGGTTAAACCAAAGTTGCAGGGGGAATGGGAGGCTGAATAACAGACCAGATAGTGGAGGGGTTGTGGAGACAGATGTTGTTCAGTCCTCAGACAAAGTCTGGAATGAAAAAGTTGAGCATGGTGCAGTGAATATGCCGAGCCCTGTATATTTCAATACAAGGAGCAGCGTAGGAAAGGCGGATGTGTTCAGGACATGGATCAACACCTGGAATTAAGATACTAGGATCTGGCAACTGTGGATTGGGACAGGCTCCTTTATGGCAAAGGTGTGTTTGGTAAATGGGAGTCCCTCAAAGTGAAATTTTGAAAGTACAAAGCGGTTATGTGCTTCTCAGAATAAAAGGTAAAGATTGAAACTCGGAATCAGAATCAGGTTGATTACCACCGGCATGTGTCGTGAAATTTGTTAACTTTGCAGCAGCAGTTCAATGCAGTACATAGCCTAGCATAGATAATAATAATAATAATAAAAAAATAAATACATTAAAACATTAGAAATAAACAATTAAATAAATTATGTGTAATGGATAGATCATTAAAAATGTGCAAAAACAGTAAAAGTGAGATAGTGTCCAAAGCTTCAAAGTCCATTTAGGAATCGGATGGCAGAGGGGAAGAAGCTGTTGAATCACTGAGTGTGTGCCTTCATTCAGGCCTGAAGGTAACAATGAGAAAAGGGCATGCCCTGGGTGCTGGAGGACAGTAATAATGGACGCTGCCTTTCTGAGACACTGCTTCCTAAAGATGTCCTGGATACTTTGTAGGCTAGTACACAAGATGGAGCTGACTAGATTTACAACCTTCTGCAGATACTTACGGTCCTGTGCAGAAGCCCCTCCACACCAGACAGTGATGCAGCCTGTCAGAATGCTCTCCACACTGCAACTATAGAAGTGTTTGAGCGTATTTGTTGACATGCCAAACCGCGTCAAAGTCCTAAGAAAGCATAGCCACTGTCTTGCCTTCTTTCTGACTACATCCATGTGCTGGGACCAGATTAGATCCTCAGAGATCATGACTCCCAGGAATTTAAAGTTGCTCACTGTCTCTACTTCTGATCCCTCTATGAGGATTAGTGCATGCTCCCTCATCTTACTCTTCCTGAAGTCCACAATCTGCTCTTTCGTCTTACTGACGTTGAGTGCCAGGTTGCGGCTGTGGCACCCTTCCACTAGCTGGCATATCTCACTCCTGTATGCCCCCTCATCACCATCTGAGAATCAACCAACAATGCGTGTATCGTCAGCAAATTTGTAGATGGTGATTGAGTTATGCCTAGCCACACAGACATGTGTATGCAGAGTAGAGCAGTGGGCTAAGCACACACCTCTGAGGTGCAGCAATGTTGATCGTCAGCGAAGAGGATATGTTAAACTGTAGGGACCTTGGATTTCAAGAGATATTGGGACCCTGGTGAAGCACAAAATGGAGTTACATAAGAGGGATAGGCAGGTTCTAATGGAGTATAAGAAATGCAAGAGAACACATAAGAAATAAATCTCACAGTCCGCTAAACTCCCAGTCTTGTTGTCATCCACAAATTTGCTGATCCAGTTAACCACACTATCATCCAGATTACAGATATAGATGACAAACAACAACAGATCCAGCACTGATCCCTGTGGCAACCACTAGACACAGGCCTCCAGTCAGAGAGGCAACCATCTGCTACCACACTCTGGCTTCTCCCAAAGAGAGTGTCTCATCCAATTTACTGTCTCATCTTGAATGCTGAGTGACTGAACCTTCTTGATCAAACTCCCATATGAGACTTTGTCAAGTGCCTTGCTAAAGTCCATGTAGACAACATCCACTGCCTTGTCCTCATCCACTTTCCTTATAACTTCCTCGAGAGACTCTATAAGATTGGCTAGAGCCACGCTGCCTATCCTTTTTCGGTCCACACCTATCCAAATACTTACAGTATATACCTGGTTCCTGTACCCACATTCCAATAACTTTCCCAGTTCTGATGTCAAGCTCACCAACGTATAATTTCCTAGTTTATTTTTGCAGCCTTTCTTGAACATCAGAACAACATTGTCTGTCCTCCAATTCTCCAGTACCTCACCAGTCACTAAGGATGATTTAAGTATCTGTGCTAAGGCCCCAATAATTTCTGCACTTGTCTTCCGCAGGGTCCCTGTGAACAACTTGTCAGGCCCTGGGGATTGATCCACACTAATTTGCCTCAAACCCCTCCACCTCTGTAATCTGTACAGGGTCCATGAAGTTGATGTGGTTTTGCCTCACTTCTATAGACTCTGTGTCCATCTCCTGAGTAAATACGGATGCAGAAAAAATCTTCCCAAATCTATGTTATCCCTTCATATGGATTACCATTCTGATCTTGCAGAGGATTAATTTTTTCCCTTGCAATCTTTTTGCTCTTAACATATATGCAGAATCCCTGAGGATTCTCCTTCACCTTGTCTGCTGGGGCAAATTCATGTCTTCTTTTATTTCTTTCAAGTGTTCACTTGAATTTCCTGTATTTCATAAGTACCCCATTTGTTCCTATCTGCCTGTACCTGGTATGCACCTCCTTTTTATTGGTCTGGGAGAGGAAAGCCAAAGGGCTGATAGAGCTGCATGGTGGGAGGTGGGGGTAAGGAGTGTTAAACTAAAGTTGCAGGGGGAATGGGAGGCTGAATAACAGACCAGATAGTGGAGGGGTTGTGGAGAAAGATTTTGTTCAGGCCTCAGACAAAGTCAGGAATGAAAAAGTTGAGTGTGGTGCAGTGAATATGCTGAGCCCTGTATATTTCAATACAAGGAGCAGCGTAGGAAAGGCGGATGTGTTCAGGGCATGGATCAACACCTGGAATCAACACTAGGATCTGGCAACTGTGGATTGGGACAGGCTGCCTTTTGGCAAAGGTGTGTTTTGTAAATGGGAGTCTTTCAAAGCGAAATTTTGAAAGTACAAAGCGGGTATCTCCTTGTCAGAATAAAAGGTAAAGACAGAAACTGTTGGGAACCTTGTTTTTCAAGAGATATTGAGACCCTGGTGAAGCACAAAATGGAATTGTATAACAGGAATAGGCAGGCAGGTTCTTATGGAGTATAAGAAATGCAAGAGAACACATAAGAAATAAATCAGGATGGCTAAATGAAAGCATGTTTTGCCCTCACAAAACAGATGAAGGATAATCCTAAGTGATTCTAGTGATAGAGTAACAGCAAAAGGATTGCAAGGGAGAAAGTTGGTCCTCTGTAAGACCAGGGTGGCAATCCATGTGTGGAAACAAAGCAGATAGGGAGATCCTCGTTTTTTTTAAAAATCTCTATTTAGTCAGGAGACAGGACACAGAGTCTATGGAAGTTTGGAAAAGCGGCATTAACATCGTGGATCCTGTACTGACTAAAGTGGAGGAGGTGTTTCCTATCCTGAGGCAGATTAGGGTGGATTAGACCCTGTGGGAGTCAAGTGCAGAAATTGTTGGGTCCCTGGCAGAGATAATTAAGTCATCTTTAGTGATGGGGGTGGGACCAGATGATCGGAAGTTAACCAAAGTTGTTTTGCTCCTTAACATATAACAGTGATATCTACAGCACGTTACAGGCACTCTGGCCCACAGTCCTGTGCCGACCATGTAACCTACTCTGGAAACTGCCTGGAACTTCCCAGCACACAGCCCTCTACTTTTCTATGCTCCATGTACCCATCTAAGAGGCTGTTAAAAGACCCTATTGTATCTGCTTCGGACTCTGCTGCTGGCAGTGCATTACACACATCCAACACTCTCTGCGTAATAAACATACCCCCCGACATCCCCTCGGTTTACATTTCCAAGCACCTTAAAAGTCTGTATGCCCCCTCATATTAGCCATTTCTGACCTGGGAACAAACTTCTGGCTATCCACACGATCAATGTCCCTCATCATCTTACACACCTGAAAAAAGCTCTAAAAATAAACAAGGAAACAATATTGATTTGAGGATTTGTTAGAAGTATAGAAGATGGTTTCTTTTTCTCACACAGAGAGTGGTGAGTGCATGCACGAGTCCATGGTGGTGGTGGTGGAGGAGGAAACAAAGGGGTCTTTTAAGAGACTCCTGGATGGATACATGGAGTTTAGAAAGTTCGAGGGCTAGGGGTATGCCTAGGTAGATCTAAGGTAAGGATATGTTTGGGCCAAAAGGCCTGTATTGTGCTGTAGTTTTCTATGTTTCTATGTAGACAAAATATAACGGTATAGAATGGGTAAATGCAAGCAGCCTTTTCCAACTGATTTTAAGTGCGAAAATTAATGGGGAACAAATTATTGGCCATGAGGGTGTGGAATGAGATGCCAGCACAAGTGGTGTATGACAGCTCGATTTTACCATTTAAGAGAAGTTTTGATGGGTATCTGGATGGTAGGTGCTAGGGTCCCGGTGCAGGTCATTGCATTCCACAGCTTAAACGTCTTTCCAGCATTGAGAAGCTGGGCCAAATGGCATGTTTCTGTACTGAACTTCTCCATGTTTCAATGACAGAGAGGCTGGCCAGACTTGATTGGAAGGGAAACTGGCAGCAGTGACAATGGAGCAGCAATGGCTGGAGTTTCTGGAGCAATTTGGGAGCTGAGTGATGGATACATCCCAAAGTAGTAAAGCCAGGAGGACACAACTGTGGTGAAATGACAAGCCAAACCCAACATAAAAGCCAAAGAGAGGGCAAACAAAAGAGCAAAAACTATTGGCAAGCTTTTAGAAGCCAACAGATGACAACTAAAAAAAGGTCAGATATGCTCAGGGCATGGAATGATGATATTGTAATCATTAATGAGTCTTGGTTGCACCCAACATTCTGAGGCTTTTAGAGGAACAAAATGGGGCCTTGATTCCTCTTGAAAATCAAGGTTCCCTGCATCATTTACATCTCAACTTTTATTTTGACAGACACATACAAACACCACACCCTTAAAATTTCACTTCTGAAGGCGTCCCACTGACTAAGTACTCCTTTGCCAAAAAACATTCTGTCCCAAACCACACTTGTCAAATCCTTTCTGATACCATCAAAATTGACCTTTCTCCAATTTAGAATCTCAATCTGTGTTCCAGACCTCTCTTTTCCCATATTTATTTGGAATATAATAGCATTATGACCTCTGAATACAAAGTGTTCCCATACAATAATTTCAATCACTAGCCCTGGATTGTTTCCTAACAGCTTATTTCACACTTCTACATCAGGAATTCTACGTCCTGATTAAGGACGCATTTGACAAATTCTACCCCTTTTAGTTCTTTTACAGTATGGGAATCCCACTCAATATGTGGAAAGTTAAAATCGCTTACAATCTCAGCCTTTGTTTCTTGGAATAGTCTGTGATCTCTCTACAAATTTGTTCCTCTAAATCCCTCAGATTGTTGGGTGTTACCAACTCCCAGTAATGACTACAATATCAAAATTCCATGCCGTGGGCTATTCTGGCTTTCCAACGATGCTTCTTGCATTGCGATATACACAGCTCATCACATTCATATCATCATGCTCAACCTTTTGATTGCTGACTTTGTCTGAGGTCTGAACAACATCTTGGCTGGTGTCTAAAAAACAACCTCTCCCTCATTGTCACAAAAACAAAGGAGCAGGTTGTGGCTGACAGAAAGAATGGATACAGGATAAACCCTTCTAACATCAATGGATCTGCTGTTCAGAGGGTGAACAGCTTTCAGTTCCTCAGCATACACATTACCGAGGATCCCACCAGGTCTGTACATCCCGGCCGTGTGGTGAAAACGGCACAACAGCTCCTCTTTCACATCAGACTGTTGAAGAAGTTTGGAATGGTTCCCCAAATCCCAAGAACTTTCTACAGGGGAAACTTGAGAACATCCTGAGAGTCTGCATCACTGCCTGGTATGGGAACTGTACTTCCCCAGTCGCAGGGCTCTGCAGAGAGTGGTGCAGACAGCCCAGCCCATATGTATATGTGAGCTTCCCACTATCCAGGATATTTACATTATTGTGTAAAAAGGACCTGCCGGATCATTGGGGAGCTCAGTCACCCCAACCACAGACTGTTGCAGCAGCTACCATCCGGGAAATGGTACTGCAGCATAAAAGCCAGGGCCACCAGGATCCGGGACAGTCTCTTCCACCAGGCCATCAGAAAGATTCATTCATTCATAATGAAGGGTGTTCTCATCACAGCTTTTGCATACTATCCATATCTGATTTGCTTACTAAATAATGCTTTAAAAAGTCAGATTCCCAAATATTTCTCGATTTCTTCCCACTTGCAAACTCTCCAGCAACTTTTGCATCATCACAATACACACAGGTGACTCCACTTTCTGTATTGTACATAAATATTCCCCCTGAACCCTCCCTCAGGTGACTGATGGTGGTGAACTCAGTGAATGAAATCCCAATGAACATGAAGGGAAGCGCAGTACTCTGTCTCATCGGTGTCTGGTGCATTTGTGATGCGAAAGCTACCTGTTGCCCAGGGCAAAGATGTTTGATGTCATTATGTATCCGGAGAGAATGGGTCAAGGCATTTTCTCACCGGTAGAAAATTCCAAAACAAGAAGTGGTAGAACAAGGAACACACACAAAATGCTGCAGGTCAGACAACATCTAAGGAAAATCGTATCAATGTGGAGTTCCTCCAGCATTTTGTGTGTGTTTCTTGGATTTCCAACGTAGATAAAGAACGCCTCAACCTCCAGCCCCCAATGCTGTGCCGAACATTACTTACGTTAAACATTACCTGATATTCCCCACAGCCCTCTATTTTTCTACGTGTCATGTACCTATCCAGGAGCCTCTTAAAAGACCCTATTGTATCGGCCTCCATCACTGTCACCAGCAGCCCATTCCACACACTCGCCACTCTGCGTAAAAAAAACTCCCCCCTCGTTGTGATATCACGTGTGAGAAAGGGATGGGACAGAGTTCCGAGCATGCGCAGAAATGAAGACTGATCGAGAAGCATGGCAGTTTAAAACGTGGTTTTGTTGTTGTTAAATAAAGTTCAATTCTTCCAGAATATGGTTTGTTATGAGTAACCCACGGTACGTATAAAGCACACAACCCCTGACATCTCCTTCCAACCGGCTTCCAAGCACCTTAAAACTGTGCCCTCGCCACAGGTTTTCTCTTGTTTGTGATTGGAGGTAGAAAAAAAGGTGATTTTCTCAGCTGGTGATGTAAAAGATTTTGTTCCCTTTCTCCGAGTTCCTAATCCTTGCATTTAGATAGCTGGAGCTCAGCTCTGTCTGAGAGATCCATCGGTTCCCATTCCCTCATCAGCCGGAAGTTCCCCGGGGCCCGTGTACGGATCGTGGGGCTGAGAGAGAGGGAAGAGAGCAGGACTGTGCCGGGATTGCGGGCCACGGTGTCCGAAGTTCATAGAAAATTTCCTAAAACTGTGTTGAAAACTTCACGTGGCGAACACTCTTACCTGATGCTGATCCTTCCGTTTGCGCACTGCGCGCATGCGTGATGTTCGGGTGTAATGAACAACGCTAACGCCTGCGCATTAGATCGGTGCTTTGGCATGGATTTATCGGGAACCACGGTGCCATTGAAAGTCTCTGCAAGCACCGGTTGCATGTCCATAGCTCAGTTTTCTTTTGTGTGACGGCTCCCAGAAACAAACAAAGTCGATACTAACAGGTATTCCGTGTATCTAATGCCAATGTACAATCCTCTTACAAATGCAGGTATTTCCATGCCGTGCTGTTGCTGGAAATAGAGAGACGCAGACTCACAATGCTGGAGGAACTCTGCAGTTCAGGCAGCAACTAAGCAGAGGAGTACACAGTCTAGGCATGCTGAACGGGCTCTGTCTAAACGTTGTCTATTTATTCCTCTCCACGTTTGCGGCCTGATCTGTTGATTTCCTGCAGAACTTTGCAGAAATTAAACACCTTTTTTCAATCAAACAGTTTCAAAATGTTTCTGATCTTTCATTTGTAGCCACATCCTGCTGGTGTGATTCCTCTTCCTCCTACTCATCGTGAACTCCAGGCCTCATTTTTTTTTCTGCAGTCCTGAAGATGATGGAACGCTGAACGTGGCAGATGGAGTTTAATGCTGAGAAGTGTGAGGTTCTTCATTTTGGCAGGAATAATCCAAATAGAACATACAGGGTAAATGGTAGGGCATTGAGGAATGCAGTGGAACAGAGAGATCGAGGAATAACAGTGCATAGTTCCCTGAAGGTGGAGTCTCATGTAGATAGGGTGGTGAAGAAGGCTTTTGGAACGCTGGCCTTTGTAAATCAGAGCATTGAGTACAGAAGTTGGGGTGTAATGTTAAAATTGTACAAGGCATTGGTAAGGCCAAATTTGGAATATTGTGTACAGTTCTGGTCACCGAATTATAGGAAAGATATCAGTAAATTAGAGAGAGTGCAGAGACGATTTACTAGGATGTTACCTGAGTTTCAGCACTTAAGTTACAGAGAAAGGTTGAACAAGTTAGGTTTCTATTCATTGGAGCGTGTAAGGTTGAGGGGGGATTTGATCGAGGTATTTAAAATTTTGAGAGGGATAGATAGAGTTGGCGAGAATAGGCTGTTTCCATTGAGAGTAGTGGAGATTCAAACGAGAGGACATGATTTGAGAGTTAGGGGGCAGAAGTTTAAGGGAAACACGAGGGGGTATTTCTTTACTCAGAGAGTGATAGCTGTGTGGAATGAGCTTCCTGTAGAAGTAGTAGAGGCCAGTTCAGTTGTGTCATTTAAGGTAAAATTGGATAGGTATATGGACAGGAAAGGAGGGGAGGGTTATGGGCTGAGTGCGGGTAGGTGGGACTAGGTGAGATTAAGAGTTTGGCACGGACTATGAGGGCCGAGATGTCCTGTTTCCGTGCTGTGATTGTTATATGGTTATATGGTTATAAAGCCCTGGCTGGCCACTCTTTGGTTTCTGACTCTGGTCAGAAAGATTCACTCGCTAGTCTGCTGTCAGGGTTTAGAGGCGCGTTGCAACAACCCGGCTGTCTGAGGAACAGTCCCTTGAAATTAGTGAAAATGACGCAAAACATTCAAAAGAGCAGGGAAGAACCACCTTAGCCCAGAGCTCTGAATAAATTTAAAACCACAGTGTGGCCATCGTCTTATTCAGCATGGAGACAATCATGCAGGAAATTCATGCAGGTGTATAAGATGATGAGAGACATTGCTCGTGTGGATAGCCAGATTTATCTAATGTAGACTTTTTTAGATAATTACATATTGGGAATTTTTTACGTGGTTTGCTGCCAAATTATCCTTCTGTTTATCCACCTAATATGACAGATGCCGTTTTTTCATCTTAAACCACTTCATAAAAGGCTGATAGCTATAATTTATAAACCACTATTCAAATGATATCTAATGATATAATTAAACCTGCTTGGGAATTGGAATTTTAAGGGTCATTTTCAGATAATCAATAGAGTAAAATTTTTATTTGGTTAATAACTCATCTCTTTGTGCCCGCCATTCCTTGATACAGTTTAATGTAGTGTATGTCAAAGGATAAATTAGCACATATTTTTTCCAACATCAATCCTGTCTCTGACAGATGTAATATTGAGCTGGCCACTTTCACTCATGTGTTTTGGTCTTGTATAAAACTAGACAATTTCTGGAGAGATGTTTTTAAAACATTATCAAATGTCTTGGATCTGGAACCATTGGGATTGTCCCATTGGAACCAGGAAATATTCCTGATTCCACTCAACTTCAATGACTAGGACAGCCATTTTACTGAAGTGGAAGGATTCTAATCCACCCACTGTCTTTTATTGGCTTTCCTCCATTATGTCCTGTCTAAGTTTAGAGAAAATAAAAAGTCGGACATTAGATACATCCTGTAAATTTGACCAAATCTGGTGATCATTTATTCAATATTTTCATTTGATTTGAGTTATTACTTTTACAATTTTTTTTCAAAGTTCTAGATTTGATCAAAATTCTTTCTTTTTTTTACTTTTTGATCATTGCCTCAGAATGGACTGCCCAGTTCCTTTTTATTTTGTAGAGTGCAATGTTTTATTTTCTTCATTTCATAATTTAAAGTTTTTTTCTCCATGAATAAAATGGAGGAATCATCTGTCGTCTTTTTTTATTATATATCACACTATGTATGACTTTGATAATGTTTATTTCACTTTCTGTTTGTGTTGTTATTGATATTTACATTTGAGATAATTCTCCTCTTGTTTGTATTTATATTCCTTTATATCAATAAAAAGATTAATAAATAAAGAGAGAGATTTACTCAATCATCCCAGCTGCTGCAACACCAGCAACTTCCCATCAGGGAGGAAGTTCAAATCAGCTCTGTGTTAAATGTTTAACCATCACGGTGACTGAAGGCAGCTGCAGGTTCATGAGGGACTGTTACTGTCAGATTCTGCAGTTCTTGCGGCTGCTCATCACACCCAGGACTGAACCCTGGTCACTGAGCATTGGAGGGGTCAGTTCTGCTGATGTTAGCCTTAGACTAGACAGAAGTTTTACATTGTGGATCTATGAATGATAAGTCAATTCTGTATCATTTATCCCGTGTCTCAGGTACTTACTGTCTCTATCACCCTCACAATGTAAACTAGAAAGCCCACTCAGTCCATTTGGTTCCTGCCCATGTTTCTGTTCTATATCAGTACATCAAAATCTATCCCAGCCGTTTCCCTCTCACACTCCCTATGATGACAGGTTGCAAGTAGTCACCTCTCCGTGGGATAAGACATTTCCCTTGAATTTCGTAGAATTATAGAAATCTACAGCATATTATAGACGCGTTGGCCCATAATGTTGTGCCGACCATGTAACCTACTCCAGAAACTGCCAAGAATTACCCTGCTGTATAGCCCTCTATTTTCCTAAGCTCCATGTACTTATCTAAGTCTCTTAAAATACCCTATTGTATCCCGCTCTACCACCGTCGCTGGCAGTGCATTCCACACAAACACCACTTTGTTTAAAAAAAAACTTAGCTCTGACATCACCTCTGTACCAACATTCAAGCAACTTAAACCTATGCCCCCTCGTGTTAGCCGTTCCAGCCCTGGGAAAAAGCCTTTGGCTATCCACACGTCAAATGACTCTCATCATCAAATATACCTCCATGAATTTCCTGCATGATTTTCTCCATGCTGAAGAACTGTGGTTTTAACGTTCTTCAGAACTCCGGACTAAGATTGTTAACTCCTTCTTCCCTGTTCTTTTGAACGTTTTGGGTCATTTTCACTAATTTCAAAGGACTGTGCCTCAGACAGCCGGGTTGTTGCAACGCGCCTCTAAACCCTGACAGCAGACTAGCGAGTGAATCTTCGATGGAGCAGAGTTAGAAACCAAAGAGTTGCCAGCCTGAGTCAGGACTTTGGGACTCCAGAAACAAATGGGACCTGCAGTTTACGATGAGTAGAAGGAAGCTGAATAACTCCAGCAGGATGTGGGTACAAATGAAAGATCAGAAACGTTTTGAATCGGTTTGATTGAAAAAGGGTGGTTAATTTCTGCAAAGTACTGGAGGAAATCAACAGATCAGGCCGCAAATGTGATGAAAAATAAATAGACAGCGTTTAGGCCGAGGGCGTTCAGCATGCCTAGACTGTGTAATCCTCTGCTTAGTTGCTGCGTGTGTGTGTGTTTGTATTTCCAGCAACTGCAGAATCTTCTGTGTTTCATATCAACATTTGTAATAGGTTTGTACTTTGGCATTAGATACACGAAGTGCCTGCTGATATGTCGTATATTGTTTATGGGAGCCGTCACAAAAAAAAAGCACTTAAGTATTGTCATGGAATCGGTGATGCAGAAACGTTCAATGGCACCGTGATTACCCATAAGTCCGTACGTTAAAAAAATCGCATTCGGCGAAGGACCGATTGAATTCGCAGGCGTCAGCATTGTTCACGTACCCGGATATCACGCATGCGCGCAGTGCACAAACGGAAGGATCAGCATAAGGTAAGAAAGTTCACCATGTGAAGTTTGCAACACCGATTTCGGGAAATTTCTCTGAGCTTCGGACACCGTGACCCGCAATCCCGGCACAGTCCTGCTCTCTTAAATGTCCCTCAGCCCCACGATCCGTACACGGGCCCTGGGGAGATTCCGACTGATGAGGGAATGAGAACCGATGGATCTCTCAGACAGAGCTGAGCTCCAGCTATCTAAATGCAAGGATTAGGAACTCGGAGAAAGGGAACAAAATCTTTTACAGCAGCAGTTGAGAAAATCACCTTTGTTTTGTTTCCAATCATTAAAAAAAGAGAATTTGTGGAGAGGGCACAGTTGAAAGGTGGTTGGACGGAGATCTCAGGGGTGTTGTGTGCCTTATACGTACTGTGAGTTACTCATAACAAACCATATACTGGAAGAATTGACCTTTTATTTAACAGCAGCAAAACTACTTTTTACATTGCCATGCTTCTCGAACATTCTTCATTTCTGCGCATGCTCGGTACCATCGCGTTATGACACGTGATATCACCACGCGGGGTGAGTTTTTTTTGCGCAGAGTGGCGAGTGTGTGGAATGGGCTGCTGGTGACAGTGATGGAGGCGGATACAATAGGGTCTTTTAAGAGGCTCCTGGATAGATACATGGCACGTAGAAAAATGGAGGGCTATGGGGAATACTAGGTAATTTCTAAAGTAAGTAATGTTCGGCACAGCATTGTACGCCGAAGGGCCTGTATTATGCTGTAGGTTTTCTGTTTTTTCTGTTTTTTTTCCTATGTTGGAGATCCAAGAAACGCAAATGCTGGAGGAACTCAGCAGTAATATTTTTTTCCATAGAGGCTGCCAGGCCTGCTGATTTCTTTCAGCATTTTGTGTCTGTTCCTTGTCCTACCACCTCTTGTTCTGGAATTTTCTACCAGTGAGAACATGCTTCAGCCCATTCTCTCTGGTTCCATAATGATATCAAACAACTTTGCCCTGGGCAACAAGTAGCTTTCACATCATAAATGTGCCAGACTCCAGTAAGACAGACGACTGCCCTTCCCTTCATGTTCATTGGCATTGCCATCACTGAGTTCACCACCGTCAGTCACCTGAGGGAGGGTTCAGGGGGAATATTTATGTACAATACAGAAAGTGGAGTCACCTGTGTGTATTGTGATGACACAAAAGTTGCTGGAGAATTTGCAAGTGGGAAGAAGTCGAGCAATCTTTGGAAATGTGACTTTTTAAATCATCATTTAGCAAACAAATCAGATATGGATAGTATGAAAAAGCTCTGACGAGAACATCGTTCATTACCTGCTACAGGCATGGCACATAGGCTGTGTGAGAGTGCAGATGAACTCGATCAATCCCAGAGGAGATCAAAGTTCTTACTGACAGTGATTCGCTAGCTGTTCAAATGAATACCTCAAAATGTAGAATTCAGTGCACACAATATTGTTGTCACTGGGTCCCTCCAGTGTCCCTGATGCCCTCACTTACAAGATGTGCATCCAGCTGCAGCTTGTAACCCTGCACGTTAAGGAGCTGGAACTTGAAATGGATGAATTGCAGATCATCTGGCAGTCGGATGGGGTGATGGATATGACATGAAGAGATGCGAGTTCCACCTAGGGTGCAGGACACAGGAAACTGGGTGAGAGTCAGGAAGGTGAATGAGGTTAAATAGCCATCACAGAGTACTGTTGTGGCCATACCCCACAAGAATAGGTGGACCACTGTTGTGGGGGGGGGGAATTACCTGATGGGGGAAAGTCAAAGGGGGTGCTAGGTGATTTGTTCGTTAGGAGAACAGAGCTAGAAGGGGACTAATATCCTAGTGGCTTGCTAGTGCTCCCCTGTGGGGTGAGCAGTTAAACTAAAGTTGCAGGGAGGATTGGAGCCAGAATGACAGAGCAGATAGTGGAGAGGGTGAATTGAATTGACTTTATTACAGACATCTTTAAAGAGTAGAGATCTTTAAGTTATGTCTCAGTCTAAATGTGCAATTTCTAGCAATTTATAATAATTAATATGTACAACAGGGCATCCAAGATAACAGAAATACAATTGTATCAGCATGAATGAATCAGTCTGGTGGCCTGGTGGAAGAGGCTGTCCCAGATCCTGGTGTCCTGGCTTTTATGCTGCGGTACTGTTTCCCGGATGGTAGCTGCTGCAACAGTCTGTGGTTGGGGTGACTGAGCTCCCCAATGATCCGGCAGGTCCTTTTTACACAATAATGTAAATATCCTCGATAGTGGGAAGATCACATATACAGCGGGGCTGGACTGTCCACACCACTCTCTGCAGAGTCCTGCAACTTGGGAAGTACAGTTCCCATACCAGGCAGTGATGCAGCCAGTCAGGATGTTCTCAAGTTGCCCCTGTAGAAAGTTCTTCGGATTTGGGGAACCATTCCAAACTTCTTCAAACATCTGAGGTGAAAGTGGTGCTGTTGTGCCTTTTTCACCAGACAGCCGGTATGTACAGACCAGGTGAGATCCTCGGTAATGTGTATGCTGAGGAACTGAAAGCTGTTCACCCTCTGAACAGCAGATCCATTGATGTCAGAAAGGTTTATCCTGTATCCATTCTTTCTGTCGTTCACAACCTGCTCCTTTGTTTTTGTGACAATGAGGGAGAGGTTGTTTTCTAGACACCAGAGAGATGCTGTTCAGACTGCAGACTGAGTCAGCAATTAAAAGGTTGAGCATGGTGATATGAATGTGCTGAGCTGTGTATATCACAATGCAAGAAGCATCGTAAGAAAGCCAGATTAACCCAGGGCATGGAATTATGATGTTATAGCCATCACAGGGAGTAGAGTACACACAACAATCTGAGGGATTTAGAGGAACAAATTTGTAGAGAGATCACAGACTATACCAAGAAACAAGAAACTATGTCAAGAAACAAAGGTTGAGATTGTAAGCGATTTTAACTTTCCATATATTGACTGGGACTCCCATACTGTAAAAGGACCAGATGGGGTAGAAATTGTCAAATGTGCCCTTAATCAGTACATAGAATTCCTGATGTAGAAGTGTGCAATAAGCTGTTAGGAAACGATCCAGGGCTAGTGAATGAAATTAGTGTATGGGAACACTTTGTATCCAGAGGTCATAATGCTATTATATTCCAAGTAAATATTGAAAAAGAGAGGTCTGGAACACAGGTTGAGATTCTAAGTTGGAGAAAGGTCAATTTTCATGGTATCAGAAAGGAATTGACAAGTGTGGTTTGGGACAAAATGTTTTTTGGCAAAGAAGTACTTAGTCAGTGGGATGCCTTCAGAAGTGAAATTTTAAGGGTGTGGTGTTTGTATGTGTCTGTCAAAATAAAAGTTGAGATGCAAATGATGCAGGGAACCTTGGTTTTCAAGAGGAATCGAGGCCCCATATATTGTGTTCCTCGAAGTGCCTCAGGCTGTTGGGTGCAACCAAGATGCATTAATGGCTACAATATCATCAGTCCATGCCATGAGCATATCTGACCCCTTTTTTAGTTGTCATCTATTGGCTTCTAAAAGCTTGCCAATAGTTTTTGCTCTTTTGTTTGCCCTCCCTTTGGCTTTTATGTTGGGTTTGGCTGGTCATTTCGCCACAGTTGTGTCCTCCTGCCTTTCCAATGCTTGCACTACTTTGGGATGTATCCATCACTCAGCTCCCAATGTGCTCCAGAAACTCCAGCCATTGCTGCTCCATTGTCACTGCTGCCAGTTTCCCTTCCAATCAAGTCTGGCCAGCCTCTCTGTCATTGAAACATGGAGAAGTTCAGTACAGAAACATGCCAATTGGCCCATCTTCTCAATGCTGGAAAGACATTCAAGCTGGGGAATGCAATGACCTGCACCGGGACCTCAGCACCGACCATCCAGATACCCATCCAAACGTCTCTTAAATGGTAAAATCGAGCGACCAAACATCACTTGTGCTGGCATCTTATTCCACACCCTCATGGCCAATAATTTGTTCCCCATAAATTTTCACCTCCCCACTTACCCATCACCTCTGGTTGTTGTCACACTTAAAATCAGTTGAAAAAGCCTGCTTGCATTTACCCATTCTATACCCTTATATTTTGTGTACACAGAAACATAGAAAACCTACAGCACAATACAGACCTTTTGGCTCAAACATATCCTTACCTTAGATCTGCCTAGGCTTACCCCTAGTCCTCTAACTTTCTAAACTCCATGCATCCATCCAGGAGTCTTTTAAGGACCCTTTCCGCCTCCGCCACGGCCGCTGGCAGCCCATTCCATGCACTCACCATTCTCTGTGTGAAAAAAAAAACTATCTTCTATACTTCAAACAAATCCTCAAAGCAATGTATTAGTTCCTTGTTTATGTTTGGAGCCTTTTTTACGTGTATAAGATGATGATGGGCAGTGATTGTGTGGATAGCCAGAGGATTTTTTGCAGGGCAGAAATAGCTAATATGGGGGGCCTACAGTCTTTTAAGGTGCTTGGAAATAGATACCGAGGGGATTTCAGGGGTAAGTTTATTTCCCAGAGAGTGCTGGATGTGCGTATTGCACTGCCAGCAGCCGTGTTTGAGGCAGATACAATAGGGTCTTTTAACAGCCTCTTAGATAGGTACTTAGACAAATAGAGGGCTGTGTGCTGGGGAAGTTCCAGGCAGTTTCTAGAGTAGGTTACATGGTCGGCACAGGACTGTGGGCCAAAGTGCCTGTAATGTGCTGTAGATATCACTGTTATATGTTAAGGAGCAAAACAACTTTGGTTAACTTTGCATTATTCAGGCTCCCGTTCCCCCTGCAACTTTTGATTAACCCCTCTACCCCCACCTCCCAGCATGCAGCTCTATCACCCCTTTGGCTTTCCTCTCCCTGATCAATAAAAAGGAGGTGCATACCAGGTACAGGCAGATTGGAGCAAATGGGGTACTTATGAAATACAGGAAATTCAAGTGAACACTTATGAAAGAAATAAAAGAAGGCATGAATTTGCCCCAGCAGACAAGGTGAAGGAGAATCCTCAGGGATTCTGCAGATGTGTTAAGAGTGAAAAGATTGCAAGAGATGAAATTAATCCTTTGCAAGATCAGAATGGTAATCCATATGAGGCGACAACATAGATGGGGGAGATTTTTTTTTTGTTTCCTCTTTATGCAGGAGATGGACACAGTCTGTAGAAGTGAAGCAATGCAGCATCAGATTCATAGACCCTGTACAGATTACAGAGGTGGAGGTGTTTTTACATTTGTGAGCTTGACAACAGTAGTGGAAAAGTTACTGGAATGTGTGTGCAGGAACCTGATATATAAGTATTTGGATAGATGTGGACTGATTAAGGATAGAAAGCATGGCTTTGTTCATGGTAGGTCATGTCTAACCAATCTTAAAGAGTCTCTCGAGGAAGTTATCAGGGAAGTGGATGAAGGCAAGGCAGTGGATGTTGTCTACATGGACTTTAGCAAGGCACTTGACAAAGTCTCATATGGGAGGTTGGTCAAGAAGGTTCAGTCACTCAGCATTCAAGATGAGACAGTAAATTGGATGAGACACTGTATTTGGGAGAAGCCACAGTGTGGTAGCAGATGGTTGCCTCTCTAACTGGAGGCCTGTGACTAGTGGTTGCCACAGGGATCAGTGCTGGATCTGTTGTTGTTTTGTCATCTATATCAGTAATCTGGGTGATTGTGTGGTTAACTGGATCAGCAAATTTGTGGGTAGCACCAAGATTGGTGGTCTAGTGGACAGCGAGGAGGACTATCATGGCTTGCAGTGAGATCTGGATCAGCGGGAAAAATGGTTTGAGAAATGGAAGGTAGAACATAAAGCAGAAACGTGTGAGGGGTTGCAGTTTGGTAGGACCTACCAGGGTGGGTCTTACACAGTGACTGGTCGGACATGGAGGAGTGTTGTAGAGTAAAGAAATCTGGACATACAGGTCTATATTTCACTGAAAGTGGTGTCACAGTTCGATAGGGACGGAAAGAGAGATTTTGACATATTGGCCTTCTTGAACCAAAGTTCTGAGTACAGGAGATGAATGTTACGTTGACTTTCTACAAGACATTGGTGAGGCCTAATTTGGAGTATTGAGTGCAGTTTTGGTCACCAACCTATAGGAAAGATGTAAAGACGTTGAAAGAGTTCAGAAAAAATTCATAAGGATGTTGCCAGGTCTGGAGGACTTGGGTTATAAGGAAAGATTGAACAGGTTCGGACTTTATTCCTTGGAATGTAGCAGATTGAGGGGAGATTTGATTGTGATAGAGAGGCATAGATAGTGTAAATGCAAGCTGGCTTTCTCCACTGAGATGGGGGTGGGACTACAACCAGAGGCCATGGGTTAAGGGTGAAAGGTGAAATGTTAAGGGAAACATGACGGGAATCTTCTTCACACAGATGGTCATCCGGGTGTGGAATGAGCAGCCAGCACAAGTGGTGCAAGCGAGCTCGATTTCAACATTAAGAGGTTCGTATAGGTACCTGGATGATAGGGGTATGGCACTGGGCAGTTTAAATAGATCACCACAAACCAGATGGCCCTAAGGGCCTGTTTCTGTGTTGTAATTTTCGATAACTGTGACAAGAACCTGAAATAATACAAAAATTTTTCTCTGTCCTTTTAACAGCTGTGCGGAGCAACAAATCACATCAACAGGATTTTTTTATATGGTGTTAAAACTGTGGCACTTTAAGTTAATAAGACATAAATGAAAATCCTAGCTGCATGTCAAGAAAGACAATTTGTGTGAGAGTGTTTCAGTTACTGTGGGGCCAGGCACCCATGCAGCTCAGCAGGAACAGGGAATAATACCAATGGAGAGAGTCAAACTGAGCCAGGGTACAAATTGGAGATGGCAGAAATGCCCCATTCTGATAGAGACAGGAAGAGCATCAGGGAATTGATGGTCATTCCAGATACCAGCACTCTGCCCAGTCAGGAGATGATTTCTCTCTCCAAGTTGGGTTGTACCTCACTGTAACAGTGTGATACCAGATCAAGCTTTGGCAGCTCAAGTAATCTCATCTGAAATGTTGTCCTACACCCATTGATGAATTATGTAAATGTTTTCACAGGTTACAAATGAGAAGGATTCTGTCGCCGGAAATCTCAAACGCGGCACCCCAGTTTTGCTGTCTCTGTCTAGATATTTAAGAAGTGTGGCAAGGGATTCAATCAGCCATCCTTCCTGCTCAGACTGTGGAGAGGGATCCAACTGGCGTACCCGTCATTTTAGACAGGAGAAAGGCCGGTTACCTGCTCAGACAGTGGGAGTGGATTCACTCGGTTATCACAATTGAAGGTACATCAGTCAAATTCACACTGGACAAGGCCAATCACCTGTTCTGTGTGTGAGAAAGGATTCAGTCAGTCTTCCCACCTGTGGACACACCAGTCAGAGGCTGGTCATCTGCTGAATTTGTGGGGAACGATTCACTTGGCCATCTGACATAATGGCTCACCTGCGAGTTCACACTGGAGAGCAGCCGTTCAGCTGCTTGGACTGTGGGAAGGGATTCACTTGCTCATCTAAATTAAACGTACATCAGGGAGTTCACACTGGGGAGAAGCCATTCACCTGCTCAGACTGTGGGAAGGGATTCACTCACTCTTCCACACTATGGAGACACCAGCGAGTTCACACTGGGGAGAAGCCATTTACCTGCTCAGTCTGTGGGAAGAGATTCACTCAGTCATCCATACTACAGATTCATCAGCGAATACACACTGGAGAGAGGCCGTTCACCTGCTCAGAGTGTGGGAAGGGATTCATTCGGTCACACCATCTGCAGAGACACCAGCAAGTTCACACTGGGGAGAAGCCATTCCTCTGCTCAGACTGTGGGAAGAGATTCACTGAGTCATCCACTCTATTGGTACATCAGCGTGTTCACACTGGGGAGAAGCTGTTCACCTGCTCAGACTGTGGGAAGGGATACACTCAGTCATCCCACCTACATAGACATCAGCGAGTTCACACTGGGGAGAAGCTGTTCCTCTGCTCAGACTGTGGGAAGAGATTCACTCAGTCATCCAACCTACAGAGTCACTTGCGAGTTCACACTGGGGAGAAGCCGTTCACTTGCTCAGAATGTGGGAAGAGATTCACTCAGTCATCCACCCTACAGAGACATCAGCGAGTTCACACCGGGGAGAAGCCATTCACCTGCTCAGAATGTGGGAAGGGATTCACTCAGTCATCCAACCAACAATGTCATCAGCGAGTTCACACTGGGGAGAAGCCGTTCACCTGCTCAGAATGTGGGAAGCGATTCACTCGGTCATCCCAACTACTGGCACATCAGTCAGTTCACAATGGGGAGTTGCCATTGTTATGAATCCCTAGGTTTCATTTGCCATGGACTGACATTTTAAGAGAGAGGGATTAAGAAGTAAAATCAGTTGGACTTGCAGCTTGTTTACATCGCTCGCAGCTTGTTTAGTTTTAACCGAGGACACAGACAATCAGAGTCAGACGGAGATGAAGGAGGAAAAATGGAAGGATTGAAAACAGGGAACTGGTGGCCAAGGGTCACTGTTTGGAGCTTCCCTATGCCCACAAGGGTGGGTTAATTATCGATTCACTGTACATCGAATGTTTGTTTGTCACCTCGTTAGATCCATAGGAGTGAATCTGATTTAGAATATCCTGTGAAGACAACTGATGTGTTATCCCTTGCATGGCTGTGGTGAGGTAATTCACTTGAAGACAATATTCCTTGTGACAAGTCAATTTCGATGATAATTTGATGGATAAAATCTACAGTGACTGTTCTCTCGTTTTACCACCATGGAACCTGTGGAATTCGACAAAATTGCCTTCGCTCGACATTTAGCCTGGATTGCAAATATCTCTCTCTCATCACCTATTCCATGAATGAACTGAACTTTCATATTTTACCATCTGAAAACTGTAAGCATTGTTCCCCCTAAACACAATAGTTTTGGAGCAACATTTACACACGTATATACACATTACTCTGTTAACTTTTGTTTATCTTGCTCAAGTTTCTACATAGTAAAAAGAGGGGTTTTCACATCAAAGCCAGACCCCAGTGTGAACTCAATTGCTGCTGGTTTGTTTCTGAAGTGTTATGGTTCATAATAAAATTGGGGCCTGCATCTGA
This sequence comes from Hypanus sabinus, assembly GCF_030144855.1. Taxonomy (NCBI): domain Eukaryota; kingdom Metazoa; phylum Chordata; class Chondrichthyes; order Myliobatiformes; family Dasyatidae; genus Hypanus; species Hypanus sabinus. The sequence continues at coordinate 36,370 of NW_026781605.1, read as the reverse complement.
AATATGAACAAATTTGGGGTGTTTTTATTGATTAATTATTGATTTCATTGGGAAAATCCCTTTTGATTTATTTGTGTGTTGAAAATCAGCAGCGGACGCTGATAGGTTTGTGGAAGCGCCAACCTCTGAGGCATTGGAGGATGCCAGACGGATTGAGTTGTTGAGTATTGCTAAAATGTTAAAACTTGCCAAAGTGAAATCGACAATGAGGAGGGCACAGATGCAGAGAATTATAGCTGAACATGATGTATCTGAGGGTGTGTTTAAAGTGGAGGAATTGGAGGTGTTTCCTGAAAGTAAACCTCGTGAGCTTGAGCTCCCGTAGAAGTTTGAAAAATTAAAGATTGAAGCTACAGTAAGACAGAGGCAATTTGAGGGTAGAGAGGCAGAAAAACAGTGAGGAAGCAGAAAGATAGAGGCTGCTGGAACTGGAAAGGATAGAAAGATTGCAGGAAAGGTACTCTGGTGATAAGTTTGAGGCCAGTCGGGAAGTTAAATTGGTACCTGCGTTTGACGAGGTGGAGGTTAAATATTTTCAGCGTTTTGAGAAGGTTGCTCAGAGTTTAAAGTGGCCAAAAGAGGGTTGGCCTATTCTCATTTCATTCATTTTTCAATCTTTTTATTGATTTTCCAATAGAAAATACAAATCAGAGGAGATGTTAGCAAACAGATAACACAAATGACGTATAAACAGCAAAAAAAAAGTATATATTGTGAAAATCAGATGTTTTTTTTTTACTGTGTCATGTAACACCATGGTCCAAAAAAAACTTGTCTGATTTTTACTATGTACTGTGCCAGCAATTATGGTCAAAATGACAATAACAGTGACTTGACTTGACTTGAAGTAGAATGTTATGCTGTTATAAATATAATCAAGAAACCACAACTCCTCTTAACAAATCAAAAAATAAAATAGCCTTTTCTCTTACAAAGTGTAATTAAGGGGGAAGGCTCAGCAAGCCTATTCTGCATTGATTGTTGATGAAGCAGCTAATTATGACATAGTGAAACAGGCTGTGCTCAAAGCTTATGAGTTGGTCCCAGAAGCAGACAGGCAAAAGTTTAGAAATTTGAAGAAATCTGTGAACCGGACATATGGAATTTGCTTATGAGAAGTTTGTGTATATTACCCGCTGGTGCACATGTAAAAATATAAATGATGATTTTAACAGCTTGGAAGAGTTGGTTTTAATTGAAGAATTCAAAGGCTGCGTCCCTGATGACATAAAGACGTATTCAGATGAAAAGGATGCTGCCACTTTGCAGGAGTCTGCTAGATTAGCAGATGAGTTTGCTTTAACCCACAAGGTCAAGTTTACCCAGAGTAAGAGCTTCCAAAAGAGTAGCAGGGATAACCAGGGTAAACCAGAAATTAAAGCTGGGACGAGTGACAAAAGTAAGGATGAAGGGAAACAGTTGAAGGAGAAATACTCTGGTCTCACTTGTTACTATTGTAAGAAAGCTGGTCATATGATGGCTAATTGTTCCATCCTGAAGAAGGAAAAGGAAAAGGAGTCAGTCCCAAATGCCTGTATTCAATATGTTGAAGCACCTATAAACCGACAGGGTTCTGATCATTCTGTTGAGGCTCAGATAAGGACTGAGAGGTCTGACAGAGTTAAGAAGGTGTTCGAACATTTTATGTCAGATGGGTTTGTATTAGTAAAGGAAGGGTCGACCCCGGTACCAGTGAAAATTCTTCGAGTTACTGGGGCTTCTCAGCCACTTATATCAGACAATGCTCTAAAGTTTGGTGATAAGTCTAACACTGGAGAGGTAAATCTTATTAAAGGCATTGGGGGCGGTGTGGTTTCTGTTCCATTGTACAAGGTAACTTTACAGTCAGGGTTGGTTTCGGGACCTGTTGAGATCGGATTGTGCTCCAGTTTACCGGTGGAAGATGTTACTTTGCTGTTAGGGAATGAACTGGCAGATGGTAAAGTTGTTCCTGCAGTGCAGTTGACAACTAACCAACCACTGAAGACCCACAGATGGATTTTAACATCTATCCTTCCTGCGCAGTAACTCGAAGTATGGCTAAAAAGTCTGCCGACGCAGACGGTTCTGTGCAGCATGATTCTGATACCCATGATAGCCAAAATCGGGATTCAGGTTATGATGAGTTGTCAGGGACTTCTCTGTTTTCATTGTTTCAACAGGATTCAGGTAGTAAGTCTGATGAGAAAGATTTATCCCTGTCTAGGAAGGAGTTTACAGCAGAACAGAACCGAGACCCTGAGATTGAAGCTTTGAAAGAAACAGCTCTCTCAGATGATGAGATTAAGAAAATGCCAGTTGGGTATTATCTCAAGGATGGAGTGTTATTGAGGAAGTGGAAGCCACCTGCTATAGAAGTGAGTGAGGCATGGACAATTGTTCACCAAGTTGTAGTTCCTAAAGTTTATAGGACTGAAATTTTAATGTGGCCCGCAGTATGCCCTTAGGTCAACATTTTGGAGTGAATAAAACTGTAAACAGGATTATGAAATAGTTTTACTGGCCTAATTTGAGGAAAGATGTTGTGACCTTTTGCAGAACTTTTCACACTTGTCGAGCTGTGGGTAAACCTAATCAGGTCACCCCAGTGGCCCCACTGTGGTTTATACCTGCATTCAGGCGAAATTCAATAGAGCGTATGAAATAGTCTCTCAAATTAATTTTGTGAATTATGTTATTAAAACACCCGACCGACGTAAACTAACACAGGTAGTATACATAGATATGATAAAGCCTTATTTTGACATGCAGGCACCTAATGTGAGTGTTGTTGTCAAAACATATGAATCTGGCAACCCTGAGAATGAAACGATCAACTCGTCTGAGAATTTTCACAAGCCAAACGTGGTCCCAGTTAGGCTAATGAACTCAGTTGTTCTGGAAAACAGCGATAACAGGTTGACTGATCTGCAGCCAAAGCAACAACAACAGCTGACAGAATTAATTCTGAAGTTGAAAGATTTTTTTCCCAATGTTCCCAAATAAACACACTCGCAGTACATGGCATAGATAATGGTCAAGCTAAACCGATTAATCAACACCCATATTGCATGAACATGAAAAGTGTAAATTGACTGAGCAAGGAATTGAATATATGCTGAAAAATTGTAATATTAGTCCTCCAGCATCAGATTTGAGCTCACCCTGCATTATAGTGCCCAAACCTGATGGCAGTGCTAGATTTTGCACTGATTATAGGAAGGCAAATGCAGTAACAAAAACAGATGCCTATCCTCTCCCTAGGGTAGGTGATTGCATTGATAAGGTTGGAATAGATAATTTCTTACAAAGATAGATCTGTTGAAAGGGTATTGGTGTGTTCCATTGATGGACAGAGGGAGATAAATTTCTGCATTTGCGACACCATCTGGTTTGCGTGAATACAGTGTTTTGACTTTTGGAAGGAAAAAATGCTCCAGGAACATTCCAGAGAATGACTGATATTGTAATTCGAGGGTTAGAGCACACAGATGACTATATTGATGACTTAGTCACAGGGAGTGACACTTGTGAAGAGCATATCTCTGCAGTAGAAAAGCTGTTTGACAGGCTTTCCCAGGCCAGCCTTACAGTTAACTTGGCTAAGAGTGAATTTGGCCATGACACTGTGACCTGTCCTGGCTATGTTGTAGGTCAAAGCAAGTTGGCTCCTGTTTGGGGCAAAAGTCCAGGCAATTTCTCAAATTCCTATTCTGACTGCTAAGAAGGCTCTTAGAATGTTTCTGGGAATGGATGGATAATATCGTAAGTTCTGTAAGTTGCTGCTATCGCTCGACCTCTGACTAATCTCCTGAAGAAGCGTGAAAAGTTTGTTTGGACCGAGCCTTATCAGCAGGCTTTTGATCTATTGAAAGTTATTATTTGAGATTAGGCCAATGAATGTAGTGCTCTCAGTACATTTAAATAGCAGATTGGAGCTGTGGGTGGCAACACAAGTCATGGGTGCACAGAGGGCGCCAAAGAGACAACCCTGTGGGTTATGTGTGCTGAGGGTCAGAGAGACAGAGGAGATGGAGCCCACTCTTACCACCTGCCGGCGATCTGACAGCAAGTCCAGGATTCAGCTGCACAAGGCAGGGTGAAGGCCGAGGTCTCTGAGCTCCTTGTCGATACTTCGCGCCTTCGTTTGGCTATGGCTCTGCCCATGACTGCAAGGAACTGCAGAGAACTTTGGAGAGCAGAGAACATCCGAGAAACAAGCCTCCCCTCCATGGACTCTTCCTACACTTCCACTCCCTCGGAAAAGCAGGCCATGTACTCAAAGAACCTCATAACCTGAACATTCTTGCTGCAAACACGCTTCCACATTGGCAGAGAAATAGAAAAGCAAAGTGCGTAACACCAGGCTGAAGGATGGATGCCTGTCTGCAGTTATAAACAATATGTCATGAAATTTGTTGTCCCTGCGGTAGCAGTAGAACATAATTCATAACCATAGATTTTAACAATTGTGATTTAATGTAAGAAAATAAATCTTACATAAATTATATAAATAGTACAAAATGAAAAAGAGATGTAATAATCTAGTTTAATTGTGTCGACTACTTGACTGACTGGGATGTTGCTTTGGAAGTAGTAGAGTGAAGCTTAACTAAACTGTACACATTTATGAGAAGCGCAGAGAAATAGAAAAGTCTAAATTCTCACATAAGTGGGTCATACACCCAGAAATATCGGCTGCACTTCAGCAGGTAAAAACAGTGGAATGAAACATGCTGAAAATATTGCAGAAAAAAGACATACTGTCCGCCACCATGAGAGGCCGTGAGAGATCGGGATCTCACTGCCTTGTCTGAACGGTGAAAGATGAAGCTACACGTATTCGTAGAGCAGTGACCCGCAGAAGCTGCAGATCTGCAGAGAAACGTGAACAGGAAACGGGATCACGTGACCGGTTTGGTCCCCCACCCCCAGACAGAGATCCAGTTACCCACCACTGTGTGGAAACAAGGAAACTTGCCGCTCACATCTCCTCTCAACTTAAATGTATTAGACATTTCAACCCCCAGGAAAAATATATCGTCTGTCCACTCCATCTTATCCTCTCGTAATCTTATAAACGTCCATCCAGTCTCGCCCCACTCTGCGCCGCTCTGGAGAAATAAACACACGATTACCCAGCCTCTCTAATCCCTCATGCCCTCTAATCCAGGCAGTGTCCTGGTAAACCTCTTCTGCGTCCTCTCCAAAGCCCCGACATCCTTCCGAGAATGGGGGCGACCAGAACTGTATGAAACACTCCAGATGTGGTCTAACTAGTTTTATAAAACTGTGTTACCATCTGTAGCGTTTTAGAAACGAACCAGCAGCAATAGAGTTCACACTGGAGTCTGCTTTTGATGTTAAAACCACTCTTTTTATTAGTATCTACTTATAGTATAGTAACTTTACGAAATAAAGGAAAGTTAACACTGTTATGTGTATATATGTGTCAATGTAATTCACAGACTATCGAGCCTGAGGGAACAAAGCTTAGAGTCTTGAGATGGTAAAGTAGGAAAATTCAGTAATACACGGAATAAATGATGGGAGAGAGATATTTGTAATCCAGGGTGAAACGTAGAGAAAAGGCCGTTACTTCAAAATAACCGCCGTCGAAGTTCTTATCCGTTGAATCCGTCCACATACGAGTTATCAGCGAAAGTGACCTGTCGCAGGAATGCCGTCTTCCAGGGGTTACCACACGAACATGCCCAGGCAAGGGTTAACACAAGATATTCCAAAACCCACTCCTATAGATTATACGAAGTGACAGCCACACACATTCGTTGTGGTTCCGTGTACCGATGATCAACCCACTCTCGTGGGCATAGGAGAGTTCCAGGTCTCAGCTGCGATTAACTGAAGCGATCAGCTTTTCCAGTCTCTCTCTCTCTATAGACTGGCCGACTGCCTGTCTGCAGATCGCTCTCTCTCTCTCTCTCTCTCTCTCTCTCTCTCTCTCTCTCTCTCTCTCTCTCTCTCTCTTTAGACTGGCCGACTGCCTGTCTGCAGATCGCTCTCTCTCTCTCTTACGGTTCAGTCCACAGTCAGCGCTGTCAGCCTGTGACTGACGTCATAGTCCCGCCTCCTCACGCCGGCGCTCTTAAAGAAACAGTCACAGTACGACCGCAGGCTCGTAACAGCTTCAACACAACTTCCCGACTTTTGAACTCAATGCTTCAACTAATAAAGACAACCATGCCATTTTCCATCCTAACCACCCGATCAATCTGTGCAGTCTCTTTCAGGGAGCGATGCACTTGGAGTCTAAGATCCCTCTGATCATCAACACTGTTCAGGGTTTTGCATTTAACAGTGCACTGTCTCATACATTCGACCTACCGAGCTGCCAAGATGATCATCACTAATCAAATCTCACTGAGATTTCTCAGGTCCTGTTGAATTTCAAGTCAAGTCAAGTCAAGTCAACTTTTATTGTCATTTCGACCAGAACTGCTGGAACAGTACATAGTAAAAATGAGACAACGTTTACATGATACAGTACAAAAAAACTAGACTGAACTACGTAAGAAGAAAAAACAGAGAGAAAACTACACTAGACTACAGACCTACACTGGACTGCGTAAAGTGCACAAAACAGTACCGGCATTACAATAAATAATAAACAGGACATGAGGGAAAGGTGTCAGTCCAGGCTTCGGGTACTGAGGAGTCTGATAGCTTGTGGGAAGAAATTGTTACATAGTCTGGTCGTGAGAGCCCGAATGCTTCGGAGCCTTTTCCCAGACGGCAGGAGGGAGAAGAGATTGTATGAGGGTTGCATGGGGTCCTTCATAAAGCTGTTTCCTTTTCGGATGCAGCGTGTCGTGTAAATGTCCGTGATGGCGGGAAGAGAGACCCCGATGATCTTCTCAGCTGACCTCACTATCCGTTGCAGGGTCTTGCAATCCGAGATGGTGCAATTTCCGAACCAGGCAGTTATACAGTTTCTCAGGATGCTCTCAATACAACCCCTGTAGAATGTGATGAGGATGGGGGGTGGGAGATGGACTTTCCTCAGCCTTCGCAAAAAGTGGAGACGCTGCTTGGCTTTCTTTGCTATGGAGTTGGTGTTGAGGGACCAGGTGAGATTCTCCGTCAGGTGAACACCAAGAAATTTGGTGCTCTTTACGATCTCTACAGAGGAGCCGTCGATGTTCAGCGGGGAGTGGTCGCTCCGTGCCCTCCTGAAGTCAACAGCCATCTCTTTTGTTTTGTTCACATTCAGAGACAGGTTGTTGGCTCTGCACCAGTCCGTTAGCCGCTGCACCTGCAAGCGGACTCGTCGTTCTTGCTGATGAGACCCAACACGATCGTGTCATCGGCAAACTTGATGCTGTGGTTCGTGCTGTGTGTTGCAGCACAGTCGTGGGTCAGCAGAGTGAACAGCAGTGGACTGAGCACACAGCCCTGGGGAGCCCCCGTGCTCAGTGTTGGAGATGCTGCTCCCGATCCGGACTGACTGAGATCTCCCAGTCAGGAAGTCGAGGATCCAGTTGCAGAGTGAGGAGTTCAGGCCCAATAGGCTCAGCTTTCCAATTAGTTTCTGAGGGATGATTGTGTTGAATGCTGAACTAAAGTCTATGAACAGCATCCGAACTTACGTGTCTTTTTTGTCCAGGTGGGTTATGTCCAGGTGGAGGGTGGTGGCAATGGCGTCATCTGTTGTGCATTTGGGACGGTACGCAAACTGCAGGGGGTCCAGTGAGGGGGGCAGCAGGGTCTCGATATGCTTCATGATGAACCTCTCGAAACACTTCATGATAAAGGATGTAAGTGCAACGGGAAGGTAGTCATTTAGGCAGGACACTGAAGACTTCTTCGGCACGGGGACGATGGTGGCAGCCTTGAAGCACGTTGGAACGGTGGCGCCGCTCAGGGAGATGTTGAAGATGTCAGTGAGAACATCTGCTAGCTGGTCTGCACATCCTCTGAGCACTCTACCAGGAATGTTGTCTGGTCCAGCAGCCTTCTGGGTTGACCCTGCACAGGGTTCTTCTCACGTCGGCCACGGAGAGACACAGCACCTGGTCATTCGCAGGATGGGTGGACTTCCTCGCCGCCATGTCATTTTCTGCCTCAAATCGGGCGTAGAAGTTATTCAGCGCATTTGGGAGGGAGGCATCACCTGCACAGTCGGGTGATGTTGTCCTGTAATTGGTGATGTCCTGGATGCCCTTCCACATGCGCCGCGTGTCGCCGCTGTCCTGGAAGTGGCTGTGGATTAGCAGGGCATGTGCACACTTTGCCCCTCTGATGGCTCGGGACAGTTTAGCCCTTGCTGGTATTTGGTCTGCCTTGTCGCTTGCTTTGAAGGCGGAGTCGCGGGACCTCAACAGCGCACTCACCTCTGCGGTCATCCATGGCTTCTGCTTGGCAAGTATAGTGATGGTCTTGGTCAGAGTAACATCATCAATGCACTTGCTGATGTAGCTAGTCACTGATGCCGTGTACTCCTCTAAGCTGGTAGAGTCGCCATCAGTTGCAGCCTCCCTGAACATGTGCCAGTCAGTGTGCTCAAAGTAGTCTTGAAGAGCAGAGATGGCTTCTGCCGGCCAGGTATTCACCTGCTTCTGAACTGGTCCGGCGTGCCTGACGAGCAGTCTGTATGCTGGGATTAGCATAACAGAGATGTGGTCTGAGTATCCGAGGTGAGGACGGGTCTCTGCCCGGTACTCGTCGGGGATGTTTGTATAACCCATGTCAAATGCGTTCTCCCCCCTCGTTACAAAGTCCACAGACTGATGGAATTTGAGGGCACTGACTTAAGGTTCGCGTGGTTAAAATCACCGGCGACAATAAACACTGTCGGGGTGTGTGTTCTGTAGTTCGCTAATAGCCCCGTACAGTTCACAGAACGCCTCCTTAGCATTAGCGCTGGGGGGAATGTCGACACCGAATATAAGGACGGAGGTGAATTCCCGTGGCAAATAAAATGGTCTGCATCAAACAGCCACAAACTCCACTAGCGATGAGCAGTGTCTGGAAACCAGCACAGAGTTCTTACACGGTTCCATGTCGATGTAAACACATTCACCGCCACCGCGGACCTTCCCGGAGACAGCTGCATCTCTGTCCGCACGAAACAAGGCTAGCCCGTCTAGCCAGATGGCGGCGTCGGAAATCCCATCAGTGAGACACATCTCTGTGAAGACATACGCGCAGCAAACTCTGTACTCCCGCCGATTATTACGTTGGAGTCGGATGTAGTCTATTTTATTCTCCAGGGAGCGGACATTGGAGAGCAAAATGGACGGGAGAGCCGGCCGGCTAGGGTTTTCTTTTAGCCTGGCACGGACCCTTGCCCGTTTGCCTCGCTTCTGCTTCCTCGCACATCGCTTTCTACATCTCCATCTCCATCTCCGGCTCCCAACATCAGGCAAGTCCGAGGATTATAGGCCCGTTCCACTCAGCAAGCCGACGTCGCGTACTTCAGCCAGCAGATCTTTGTGGAGGTTTGTTTTTGGACGATCTCTGTATTGTAGTAGTGTCTGACGATGGTAGATAGCCGCTCTGTTATCCATGTGCCCTAATCGAAAATTGTGTATCAAACTTAAAATAGAAAATTAAATTAAAGTAACACCAGGTCTGAAAGGCCGCTGCTGCAGTGCCGCTCCGCTCTTCGGATAACCCGCCAAAATCAGTTACTGCTTCTCATAAATCCTGTTTCTAAGAATGTTCTCCAATAATTTGCCCGTCACTGAAGTAGGACTCACCGCTTCCCACAGTCACAAGAGGACTAATCTATCCTAATGTGTTTTTTTTTTCAAAAGTTCCAGTCCATTTCCTCTCTTAACTTCGATATGCTGTCAAACATCGGCCTGATAAACGCTCTCCTCGCAAATGTCTCTCTCACTGGAGAACACTGAACTGAAGACTTCATTCAGGACCTGCCCTTCTTCCCCCGAGTTCAGGGGCTCGTTTAACCTTCTGCCCCCGTCCGGTCCTACACTCACTCTAGCCATTCTTTTCTTCCCATACATCTAGAATGGATTGGTGCTTTCCTTAAAGTTACTGAAGACCTTCTGTAGTCGTTTCTAATGATCCTAAATCCATTCTTCAGTTTGTCCCCGGCTACTTTGTAAATCTACAGACATGTCTGATACTTGCTTTCTAATCCTGAGGTCAGCTTCTGAAAGCTACTTCCTTCCGCTTGACCGGATGTTTCACATCTCTTTTCACCCTTCACCATACCATCCTTTCCCTGTCTGAATGGGGCAAACCTATCCAGAACCCCGTGTAAGTGCAGCCTTAAATACCTTCACATTTCTGTTCTGCATTTCGCAGGACATATCCGTTCCCGATTTATGCTTCGATGTTCCAGCCTAATATCATCATAATTCCACTTACACAGTTAAGTACTTCGGGAACTGACACAGGGCTGTGGGATGGGAGCGCGTAGTGTGATTAATGTTCGACCCTGACACGGAGCAGTGGGCAGAGAGTGGGGCAATGGGATGGGTATGGGGAATGACTCCAGCTTGTGGGGACACAGCGGGGCATTGAGATTACTTGGTGACTGACACGGGTCTGTGTGATTAGTGTATGTAACCCCTTTACGAAAGGAGGGCGATGGACCCCTTATAATTTGCCTATCGATACAACCGATCGACAGACGGCGCAATGGCCACTGCTGTACACACCAGCCTTACACATCTGGAGGAGAAGGATGCTTATGCGAGAATGCTATTCTTGGATTACATTTCAGTATCCAACACCATAGTTATCCCGACATGAAGCTTAGAGATCTCGTCATTGACCCTGCCCCTCAGATCGCCAGCAGGTTGTAATAATGGGCTCCTTCATCTCCACCCCTCTGATTCATCACAGCAGCCCCTCAGGGCTATGTACTGAGTCCCCTCCCTTACTCCCTGTGTAAACTTGACTGTATCGCCACCCACAGCTCCAATCTGTTAATTAAATTTGCCGACGACACTACATTTATTGACCTAATATCAAAAAATAACGAAGTGGCCTACAGGGAAGAAGTTATCTCTTTGACACAGTGACGTCAAGTAATCAACCTCTCCGTCAATGTCGCAAAAGCGAAGGAGATGGTTGTGGATTTCAGGATGAATGGAGATGGGCTAACCCCTATTGACATCAATGGATCTGCGGTTGAGAGGGTGAACAGCTTTAAGTTCCTGGCATCCACATCACCGAGGACCTCACGTGGCCTGTACAGGTCAGAGTGAAAAAGGCACAACAGCGCCTTCTTCACCTCAGACGGTTGAGGAAAATTGATATGGCCCCGAAATCCTAAGAATTTTCTGCAGGGGCATCATGACTGGCGGCATCACTCCCTGGTATGGGAACTATACCTCCCTTAATCGCAGTACATTACAGTGAGTTGTGCGGACAGGCCAGCGCATCTGTAGATGTGAACTTCCCATGAATCAGGAGATTTACAAGGACAGGTGTGTAAAAAGGGCCCGAAAGTACATTGGAGACCCTGGTCAGCACAACCACAATCTATTCCAGCTGCTACCATCCGGGAAGCGGTACCGCAGCATAAAACCCAGGACCAACAGGCTCCGGGACAGCTTCTTCCACCAGGACATCAGGCTGATTAACTCAGGCTGATTTGTTTGTACTCTATACTACATTGACTCTCCTATTTACTATAAATTATTATAAATTACACTGATTGCACATTTAGATAGAGACGTGACGTGAAGGATTTTACTCCTCAGGTATGCAAAGGATATAAGAAATCGTTAATTTAAATTCATTTCAGAGTGAAGCACGATGAAGTATTAGTTTTATTATATTTTCTAAAGACCTTTCTTTATTACTGCATAAATAGTTAAATTGATGTACGGAACTAGAGTAAATTAAAAACATCGAAGAGCTCCCCCTAACGGCCCAACACAGTATTTCCGCGTTCTCACCCTTCCTTTGACCTCAGGACCATGGAGCCTAGGAGCACGAACAAACCCACCAGTGCCGGGTCTACGAGCTTCCACTTATCGGGTCGCCGCTCCCCCATGGATCAGACCCTCGAAGGCGAGGTAAGTCTCCAACTTTCACCCACCATTCCACAGCCCCTTCGGTCTGAAGACCCTATCGACTCGAAACGCCTCGCAAACAAGTGGCAGCACCTCACTCTCCGGGGAGCGAAACCCCACCAGCAACGATTGCGGCGGGCTGGAAGTGGGAGAATTTCCCGCCCCCTCCTGCATTTAGCAGACTCTGGAGTGGCAATGCACTGTTCAACTGTGCAGCGACAACTGCACAAATATGACCTTCATGGAAGAGTCGTCAGAAGAAAACTTTTCCTGCATCCTCACCACAAAATCCAGCGTCAGAAGTTTGCAAAGGAACATCTAAACAAGCCTGAAGCATTTTGGAAACAAGTCCCGTGGACTGATGACGTTAAAGTAGATATTTTGGTCTGAATGAGCAAAGATATGTTTGGAGAAAAAAGGGTGCAGAATTTCATGAACACGGGGTGGATCGATCATGCTTTAGGCTTGTGTTGTAGGTAGTGGAACGGGGAAGCATTTCACTGGTGGAGGGAAGAATGAATTCAATCAAATACCAGCAAATTCTGGAAGCAAACATCACACCCTCTGTAAAAAATCTGAAGGTGAGAAGAGGATGGCTTCTGCAACAGGATAATGATCCTATGCACACTTATAGAATCCACAATGGACTACCTCAAGAGGCGCAAGCTGAAGGTTTTGCCATGGCCCTCACAGTCCCCCGACCTAAACATCATCGAACATCTGTGGCTAGACTTCAAAAGAGCAACGCGGCCCAAGAATCTCACAGAACTAGAAGCCTTTGCAAGGAGGAATGGGCGAAATTCCATAAACCAAGAATTGCATGACTATTAGATGTCTGCAGAAAGCCCGTACAAGCTGTGATACTTGACAAAGGGGATGTTACTAAGTACTGCCATGCAGTGTAACCAAACCTTTGGTTCGGGCCCTTTTCCTTTTTTTTTTGTTATTTTGAAACTGTAAAAGATGAAAATAACATGTAATCTTTCTTAAAATATTAAAGAAATGTGTAATCTTTAACTTTATGCTTTTGGAAATCAAGTCATCTTTTACTCGCTTAGATATTTTGACTAGGGGCGTCCAACCTTTTGCACGCCACTGTATATGGAAGAAAAGTGAAGGCAAGTGGGGCGAGAGGAGTAAGACGGGGGAACGGAGAAGGTGAGGATGGAGGAAAGAGGCTGAGGGAGAGGGGGTGTGCTGAACGATTAGAGAGGGTGAGAGAATGTCGAGGGTGAGTGAGGAAGAAAGGAGGGTCGAAGTAGTAGATTGTGCTGTGGGGAAGAAGATGGTCAGGGAGCTGCTCACATTCAGACACGGTGTTGGGGGAGTTCCATTCCTTCTGTGGCAATATAGGACCGGGTGGTTAACACGAAAATATCGAAAACACACAATAAAAGACGAACAAAGTCAAGACGATGAAGGCAGAAATTAAGATAAACCAGAAATTATTCAACACATTACAGTATCCTGAAACAGTTTAACTCAAGCTGATTACTTACACAGGCACAATCAAGTGGCAGGCATAATCACCAAAATCATGCTTTAAATTGGAAACACATGAAAGAGACGATCCATTACTCTAAACCGAATCCTGAGGGAGGTTTGGAGTTGTAGTCCGACGATTTCATCATGACCAATCCATTCCTAGATATAGGGCAATACATCAGACACATCCAGATAGAATATTACAGGATTAAACAGCAAAAGCAATTTACTTAATAGTCAACCAATAAAAAACAAGAGACAAATCTGCAGGTATGTGTGTGTCATTCCAAACACACATAATAGACAGAACCAAATTGAGAAACTTGAGAAACAACAAAAATATGCTGACTTGAAAAATAAAATTGAAAGACTATGGTATATGAAAAGCGTATACAATGTCGCAATTGTAATATCCACTGGTGGCTTCGTCCTTAGTCACTGCACAACAATAATTACACCTACACAGCAATATTCATGTAAACCTCCAGAAAGCTACAATAATGAACATCACTGGAATAGTAGGAGAGTTCCCAGCAATTGAAAAATAAATTTTACCAGTTTTAGCTCTGAGAACGAAAGAATTATTAACATACATGCGTTTGTACTGGAGTGAATGCAGAGGAGATTCAAAATGCATTTTACTCAGATGGAAATTTGGAAAACTGCCAAACTCGACAGTTACAATTCGGGTCTGTGTCCAGCTGGATGTTGTCTGCTCATCGCGTGTTGACGGATCCGATGTAGGGTGCAGACAGCTAAATCTCATTGTGGTGCTGCCCACTGACTGCGAGCTCGGACCAGTCCCGATCTGACCGTCGGGGTGCTCACTGTGAATTCCGTCCGCTCTCCTTGTGACGGCGATATTTCCAGCAGCTGCTCCGTCTGCGAGAAGCACCGGCTTTGTCCGTCACTTGAGCGCTGAGTATTTACACGGTAGGGCGGGATTTATTATTCAACCTGGTTCGGCGATGATGACAGCGGGGTTATGGTCAAAAATAAAAATAAGATGCAGGATGAATTTAATCACTGGTCGGAGGCGAAGGTCGCAGGGTGCGGGCGCCGAGGGGTCTGTTCTCATGATGTGTTTCCCTCGGGCTGCAAACCAGTTTTATTCTCCCCGCTGCCACGTTCTCCAATGACCACCGGTTTTGCACTGTCAAGGTGGGAAAAAGCACCCTACCGCCACTGAGAAGAACTTCGACATTTTGTTTATTAATTAGTTGACATGACCGGATATCTCGTTGCGCTGGGGAAATGCTCTCTGAATTTAAACTGAGTTACCCCATAAATAAACGTGTTTATGCAGCAAGTTAATACCATCAGCATGTATCCAGAGTGTTAAACATTTTCCAAGCCTTGGAGGGAGTCCGAGCAGAAACGGACGTTGGGGCGGCAATGACGGGAGAATGAGAGAACAGTGGACAGCGGAGTGGAGACACACGGGGAAGAGAGAGATGGGTAGAGAAACTGAAGGAGAAAAACTGGGCGAAAGACGGGAGATAGGGAGAGGTTGAGAAGCAGCGAGTGATAAGTACGGGGCATGAGATAGGAGAGAGATACGGGTTAAAGGAAAGTGACGGAGGAGAGAGAAACAGGACGACGGAAAGTTGGAGAGAGAAAGAATGGACAGAGAGACCGCAGGGCAGAAAGCCTTTGGGGGGTGGGTGGGGGGAGAGAGA
The DNA here is from genome assembly GCF_030144855.1 of Hypanus sabinus. Classification (NCBI taxonomy): domain Eukaryota; kingdom Metazoa; phylum Chordata; class Chondrichthyes; order Myliobatiformes; family Dasyatidae; genus Hypanus; species Hypanus sabinus. The sequence goes on along the minus strand of NW_026781605.1, from coordinate 21,216 downwards.
TTGAGAGATGCGGGGGGCGAGAGAGAGAGACGAGGCGGGAAACGAAAGTCTGAAGTGGCAGAAAGACTGAGGAGAGAATTAGACTGGTAGGAGAGAGAGAGAGAAAGGGAGAGAGAGAGAGAGAGAGAGAGAGAGAGAGAGAGAGAGAGAGAGAGAGAGAGAGAGAGAGAGAGAGAGAGAGAGACAAGAGTCAAGCAAGAGACGGGGAGGGTGAGGTAGACGTGAGGAAGACACTCTGGACAGAGGAAACTGGGGGAATCGAGAGGGAATGGGTGAGAAATAGAACAGCAGGGTGATAGTCCGGAGGAGAGAGACACGGGGTGGGGGTGAGTAGGATGGGAGACTGGGAGAGAGAGAGTCCCGGGTTGGGGAGAGATAGCGGGATTGGAAAGCGACAGTAATTGGAGAGACAGAGACTGTGGGAGACGGGATTGATAATGGGGGATAAGGGGAGACTGCAGAATGTGCAGAGGCGAGGGAGAGAAACTTCTGGCAGAGAGATTGAGCGGGATAGTCTGGGAGCAACAGACTGGACAAGAAATACTGCTTGGAGAATGGTTGGAGAGAGAGCCTGGGAGATAGACTGGAAGAAGAGAGACTGTGGAGGGACATGAACAGGTGTAAAGAGAGACTGGGGAGGACCTCCTCACTCTTCCTACCCACGTCATTGGCGTCTTCATGAAACACGACATCCGGCTGCTGACCCACCTTCTTGAGAATACTGAGAACTGGATCCGATAAATCGCGGACCCTGGCACCAGGGAGGCAACAGACCATCTGGTCTGTTTCTCGATCTCTTCCACAGAACCTTCTATCTGTCCCCCTAACTATCGAATCCCCTATCACTACTACACTCCTCCTTTCATTACTTCTCTTCTGAGCTGAGGGTCCAGTCTCGCTGCCAGAGACGCAACCACTGCACCTTGTCCTTGGTAGGACGTCCCCACCAACCGTATCCAAAACGGTATATTTATTATTGATGGGAACGGCCACAGGAGCCCTCTGCTCTTCCTGTCTATTCCCCTTCCCTCTCCTGACAGTCATCCAGTTAACTGCCTCCTGATCCTAGGGGGTGACTATCTCCCTGTAACTACTGTTTATTTCTGCCTATGCCTCCCGAATGATCCGAATTTCATTCAGATCCAGCTCCAGCTCCCTAACATGGTTTGTCAGGAGCAGCAGCTGAATGCACCTTTTACAGGTGTAGTCATCAGGGACAATTGTGCTCGCCATGATTTCCCACAGACTACAAACGGAGCACTCAACTACCCTAACTGCTGCCTCAATTACCTATTCCTATGGTGTTTAAATTAATTAAAGGAGCTTACCCGGCCTTACCTCACTGGGAGCAAGACCGTCCTGAGCCTGTGCTCGCCGAAGCTTCACACGCCAAACCTTCCTATTCTGTCTCCCACGACTCCGTCGCCCACTCCGTTGATCTGCTCGTTTTTTAAATCTCCCGCTGCTTCACGGCCCACTTTCACGCGCTTGCGCAGTCGTGCCCCGTTCTACAGCCAAAGAGATGACTGACCCTTCTCAATCTGCTCGCTTTTTAAATCTTTTTTCACAGTGTTCTCGTTGCAGATTTTTTTCTGTTAATCTGGTTGGAGGCTGTACAGAATACTTCAAATGGGGTGGTGTGTTAGTCTCGCCATCTATTAACAAACGAACGCTCCACGTTGTCCTGCCTTTCTGCAGCTGTGATATTACCCCTGGTTAGCCATCGCACTCCCTTTACACTCTGTTACCCGACCCTGTCCATTTTGAAACATCTAAAACCCGGAAAGTCCTGAAGCCATTCCTGCCCTTGTGACAGTCGAGTGTCTGTGATAGTTTGGAACATACTTCAAACAGTGTAACACTCACGTCAGCATTATTGAGCGTTTGGATCGCAACCTACCTGAACAGTGTGAAGTCAGCAATCTTACGCCAATTCTGCAATTTCCAGATAATCAGGCATATACCAGAAAATCTGAAGATGCTGCCATCCCCCTTTCTTTCTCCCTAGGCCTTCTGTCCCATGATCCTCCCCCTTCTCCATCTCTGTATCCCTTTTGCCAACTAACTTTCCAGTTCTTAGCTTCATATCTCCCCTTCCTGTCCTCTCCTGTCATTTCCGATTTCCCTCTCCCCCTCCCACATCAAATCTCTTACTCACTCTTCTTTCAGTTAGTCCCGCCGAAGGGTCTCGGCCCGAAACCTCGACTGTACTTCTTCCTATAGATGCTGCCTGACCTGCTGCGTTCCACCAGCAGGTGTGTGTTTGCTTGTGTGTGTGTGTGTTTTTTTGTGTGTGTTGCTTGATCAGGCATATCATTGTTTGAATCTATGACATATTTGCCAAGCCTGTTTATTGTAAAACGGCTTTATTTGAAAGCTCCGCGGTATTGTCATGAGACGTGAGTGTTATCTACACAGATGGCCATTTAGTGTAAACACATACTTCATTCCATTCCTCAGCTCTTCTCTGAATTTCCTCTGTGTCAGTGTATAGATACAAGTATTGGTGCACATGCTGAGTACTTGAAACATGAACCCAAATTGTTGTAGAATGTATACCGGGGAACTCAAATATCTGTTCTCGTAAAAATAGTTTTGCACTTGCCATTTCAGGGTATGGGCTAAATAGGGCATCCAAAATAATATAAAATTTGCTGAAATAGAGAACAGCAAAATCATCGATTTTCTGCGTTTTTCCAACTCGGCATCTTTCTGATTGTCGCTGCCGTGCCGAAGCTTTCTGCGGACTCTATTTGCCATAACGATATGCCTTACGGTTAATCCGTTAAACAACAGGATTAATCCGATTGGTAGCAATGGTGTTAAAATAGTGACCAGCAATGAGAATCCTCTCCACTCGGGTGAAGTAACGTATTCATAAGTGGTCGTGCACCGCCACGGCGTGTTGTCAATGATGACGTAAGGTTCAAGGGCAAAGTAAAACGGGACACTTCTCCCGCAGCTCACGATAACTACGGTCACGATAACCACCGTTGCTGTTCTCTCGGTGCAGTATCGCTCCCGCAGCTTTCTGCAACATATTGCGATGAAGCGATCGAAGGTAAAACTGACCGTAAACCAAACAGAACAGTCCCTCGTGACGACCCGAAATACAAGTGTCAGAGCGCATACAGGAGTGATGAGCAGGGATCTGGAATAAATGTGGATATTGTTGGTCTGCTCCACTAAAGCAAACACGATAACCACCATCAGATCCGCTGTTGCCATTCCGACCAGGTAACGGGTGATGCATTTGGAGAGTCCGCATTTTCCCCGAGATAGGATCACAATCGCAGTTAGGTTAACTACAAAAAAATGGGAAAGAATAGAAATATAATTAGAATAAATGTAGATATTGTTGGTCTGTTCCACTGTAGCAATAACGATAACCACCATCAGATCCGCTGTTGCCATTCGTAAGGTAAATCCAACAAATTTAAAAACAAAATAGAAACGTGGTCAGCTCCCTGAATGCCCCCATTCTACCGATGCTATGCAGGGTATGGTCTGTGGAAGTGGAAAGTGGGAATCCGGTGTGTGCGGTCTCGGTCGCTGCACTCCGGTTGGAGGACAATGACGGATGTGAGTGTCAGTGGATTGGCGACCTTCCCACAGTTTAGAGCGAGGCATCCGAGTTCCACGACACTCGGACCGGTGAGCAGTCGATCACTCCTGTTAGCAAAACCATTTCCTTTACTAGTGGTGAAAGAACTGAAGGGATTGTTTGCAGCCATGACAAAGTGGAATCAAATGATACGAAGCACAAGTTATCATTTCAAGAACAGACCTACGTCTCGGAAATAGACTGGACCGTCACTTAAATAAGCTGCCACGTTGTTATACGGTCGAAGTGTCTGCACTGATACAGACTCAGACCTAGAAAAGCAAAGACCAGCACACTTCAGAAAGCCTAGCGAGGTGAAATTGTGAAACAATGACAATATCGACACCAAGTTAATTGAGAAAAGAAGAAAACTCTGCGACCGAACTACGACAAAATGAAAATAAAACCATTGGATGCTTGAATCCTCCATTCCGGAAACACGTTTCAGCCGATGGTGGCACCTGTGCTCAGTAACAGTGCGGATACCGCAGCAGAGTAACGACGGCACCATACATAAAGTGGCCAGCTCCGGCATCTTACCGGGGACACCAACCGCTACAATTGTGGGATAGTAAATGGCCGCGATGTAGTAAATCGCCGGATATCCCATATTCCGTCAGAAGCAGCGTTTAGTTGTACGGAACGTTTCAGCTGCTCAGATGGACTGGTGATCGGTTTATCAGACTTTTATTGAGGTGAGAGCAATTCCACTGAGGCAATTAGCGTGGCGATCACGTCAGGGACATTAGTGACAACCAAATGCACAAACACTGACGTTAAACTATTTTTACTCTCTCAATCCCCTTGTCATGAATTTGACTCCTCAAGGGATTTTGCAATGCAATTACTTCTAAACAAAATATGATATGCTTTTTTTCCATGTTATTTTCCATGATACCTGGCGTCAGCTATTTGAATGAAGATATATTTTGTCATTGTTGCTTTTAATTCAGGCATTTACCTTGAAGTCGATTTATTTTGTAACATTTGGCGGAGCACATTCGCTTCCGAATTTGAGGGAAGCAGTTTGTTCTGGCGGGTGAAATGCTGAACACTTCTTTATTAAAGGGGAACATTCGTCATCTTTTCTTCTTTCGTTCCAGTCATTCCGGGCGGTTTGAGTGATGGAAATCACAGTGACAGCATACATGTGTTACAATAAAATACACTTCACATTTTCCTCCAAATACCTTCAAAGATTCACAGCGATATTCCAGAGACCTGTCTTCAGAAAGGGATCGTGTCCTCGGGAGATTAGCGAGGTCTGTGGACAATTTGAAGAACAATGTTTTCCAGCGCACACATGGGCCGTTTGGCAGGAACCTGATCTCTGCCAGTGAATGACTTGACCACCCCATACCCGTCACTTGCGATGGAGCCGACTGAACTTTAAATATATTCTCAGACCTGCCACAATTCTACAACTATTTATCCATCTATTCGGTCTTTGAACAAAAGCAGCAAGAGAAATCTGTGAACTATCCGCAGGTTTCAGCCTGTTCCATTATTTGCCAGGAATTTATATTTCCTTTTTCCTGATTTACTGACAGGTATATTGCGGAAGTGTTCAAGCTCATCTTTCAATCACATTTCGTCCTGCTCCTGCACTGCAACGCTCCGTGCCGAGAGTGGTTCTCGTACCGATGAGCGGCCCTCGGTTTATTGGAGAAAGTCTCATCACTCTGATTCCGTTGTGGAACCTCGTACTAACGAGCGGCCCTCGGTTGACTCGGGAAAGTATCACCCCTGCCTTCAAATCCATCCTTCCAACGTGAATCACTCCATAACGTTCCGGGTTGTGCACCAAATGTAACTTATCAGCGCTGCTCTGCGTCCTGTCACTGCCCCGTTGTAAACTCTGACTATCTTCTGTACTATCCATAATTCCACCAACTTCCACATCATTGCAAATGCAATAACTTACTGTTCCACTTCCTTATTCACATGCTTTTTAAAGCACAAATATCCTGGGGTCTCAGAACAGATCTCGGCATGACACCACTGGCACCAGCATCCGGGGTGAAAATACTCCATCCACAACTATCCTCTGACTTCTGGGGCGTCAGTCCTGAATCAACAAGCCAACTTTCCGAGGATACCAAGCCTTCTGAAAAGTCCTACCATGGTTAACCGTAAGTATGACCGTCACATCCTCACAGAATTGAACCAGGCTCGTGAGACATGATCTGCCCCTCAAAAAGCCATACCGACTCTCCCAAATTAGGTACTGTTTCTCCAAATTCTCGTAAATCCTGTTTCTAAGAAAGCTCTCTAATAATTTTCCCATCACTGAAGTAGGACTCACCGCTGACCCAGGCTTTCTCCCGACCACACAAGAAGACATATTTAACCTACTGTATTTTTTTTCAAAAGTTCCAGGTATCCTTTCTCTTAACCTCGGTATGTTGTCGCACATCGGCCTGTTTAACGCTGTCCTCACAAATGTCCCTCTCACTGGTGAATACTGAACTAAAGTCATTCAGGACCTGCCCTTCCTCCCCCGACTTCAGGGGCTCGTTTCATCTTCTATTCCCGACCAGTCCTACAGTCACTCTAGTCATCTTTTTCTTCACATACATCTCGAATGGCTTGGGGTTTTCCTGAAAGTCACTGCAGACCTTCTGTAGACGTTTCTAGTGATCCCAATTCAATTCTTCAGTTTGTCCCCGGCTACTTTGTAAATCTACAGTCATGACTGATCCTTGCGTTCTAATCCTGAGGGCAGCTTCCTAAAGCTTCTTTCTTCCTCTTGACCAGCTGTATCACATCTCTTGACAACCATGGTTCCTTCACCCTACCGTCCTCTCCCTGTCTGAATGGGGCGAATCTGTCCTGAACCCCATGTAAGTGTAGCCTAGAATACCTTCACATTTCCCATTGTGCATTTTCCAGGACTCGACATGTCCGTTCCTGATTTATGCTTTGATGTTTCAGCATAATATCATCAGAATTCCACTTACACAGTTAATTACATTGGGGACTGACACTGGGCTGTGGGACGGCAGCCGGTAGAGTGATTAATTTGGTTCCTGACCCGAGGAAGTGTGCTGAGAGTGGGGCAATGGGATGGGTATGGGGAATGACATGAGTTTGTGGGGACACAGCGGGGCATTGAGATTACTTGGTGACTGACGCGGGCATGTGTGATTAGAGTATGTAACCCTTTAATGAAAGTAGGGTGCTGGACCCCTTATGATTTGCCTTCCGACACCACTGATCGACAGGCGACGCAATGGCCACTGTTCTACACACCTTCCTTTACACATCTGGAGAAGAAGGATGCTTATGTGAGAATGCTATTCTTGGACGACAGTTCAGTATTCAACACTATAATTCCCCCAAGGCTCGATAGGATGCTCAGGGATCTCGTCCTTGACCTTGTCTTTCAGATGGCTAGCAGGTAGAAAGGGTGGGGTCCCTCACTTCCACCCCTCTGACTTTCAACACAGGAGTCCCTCAGGGCCATGTACTGTGGCCCCTACCTTACTCCCTGTATACCCATGACTGCATCGCCACCCACAGCTCCAATCTGTTAATTAAATTTGCCGACGATACTATATTGATTGGACTAATCTCAAAACATAACGAAGTGGCCTACAGGGTAGAAGTTATCTCTCTGACACAGTGCCGTCAAGTAAAAAAAAACATTCCTCATTGTCGCAAAAACAAAGAAGCTGGCTGTTGATTACAGGAGAAATGGAGACAGGATAACTCCTATTGACATCACTGGATCTGAGGTTGAGAGGGTGAACAGCCTGAAGTTCCTCGGCATCCACATCACAGAGGATCTCACGTGGTCTGTTCACACCAGCCGTGAACTTAAAAAGCACAACAACTCACTTAGAGATTGTAAGCTGTTTTGGGCCGCTGATATTAGGAAAAATGGGTTAACATTTGAGTGAGCTTAACAGAGGTTTATGAAAGTTATTCCAGGATTGGATACCTTGTCATATGAACTGAATATGATGGGTGATACAATTTAAACCTAGCGAATTTCCTCGATGGGCTGAATGTGGACCGAATGTGTCCTATGGTGGGAGAGTCTAGGACCAGAGGAGACAATTTCTGAATAGCGGGTCGCCCATTTGCAACATTCATGAGTTTAGCCAGAGAGTGGTGGATCTGTGGAATTCGTTGCCACAGGTAGAGTGGAGGCAAATACGTTGTGCTTATTTAAGACAGAAACTGATAGATTCTTGACTTGTCAGGACATGAAGGGATACAGGGAGACAGCCGGAGATTGGGTCTGAGAAGAAAATTGGACCAGCCATGATGAAATGGCAGAGCAGACTCGATAACCTAACTCTGCTCCCATGTATTTTGGTCTATTTTTAAATATCCATCTCTCAGTTGTATTGTATCTGGGTGATCTGGTTCATACACTACCAGCTCTATTGCAACTTTCATAATTTTGCTCTGCACTGATCCTGTCTAAAGTTCATGTTTATACCTTTAGAATATAGTTCTACCATTTAATTAATTCTTCTACGTTTAATGATGAAGGAGCGATCGAATGTTTATACAGGGTTTGTCAACCTCAAAATGTTATTATTAATTTTTACTTGTTTCTTGCCTCGAGCTGGTATAACCTGGGGTACAGCGGTCGCGAAACACACTCATTTCTCAATTTGTTAGGAAATTGTTTGCTCAAATCGCTGGGATGTCTTCTATGGACGGACATGAGTGGTCGACTTGATCTTCCATAGAGACCATTTCTTCATGTTTCTGGATTGTGCTCTCATTTAAGTTTAGTGGTGTGAATATTGTTTTAGTTTTACACATTCCGGCATGCACGGCTCAATTCTGGTTTCGTTAGGACAAACATATCCTGAAGAGGTTTTTTTTTTTTAAATTAACACACCTCCCCTTCTCCCAGTTTCACCGATGAAGTACCTCCTTGTTATTCTTCCTCCCCTGCCCTATACAAAACTTACTCTGACTTATCATCTTCTTTAAAAAAAACAATAATTCAAGAGTATCGTGGACATATGTGAGTGTAGATCCATTACTAATGAGAAAAGGTGCTTTGGAAGCTGGAACGCCTGGAGGTAGATAAGTCTCCTGGACCTGATGATGTACACCTCAGGGCTCAGAAAGAGATAGCTGAAGATTTTGTGAAGGTATTAGAGTCATGCAACATGACAACACAGGAAAATTCCATTCGGTCAGTCTAGTCTGTGTCAAGCCATTAATCTGCCTAGTTCCAGCAAATTCTAACGGGATCTTAGTCATCCTTTCCCTCCCATCCATATATCCATCCGAACTTCTCTGAAATGTTGAAAGTCGACCCTGCCACTGGCTCTGGCAGCACATTCCACATTCTCACCGCCTCTGAGTGAAGACCTTCCCCCTCATGATTCTCTTAAACAATGGGTAATCATCTTTCAAGATTGTCCTCATTTTGGGATGTTTCTGCCGAACTAGGAAGTTGCAACTGTCACCCCACACTTTAAGAAGGAAGGGAGGCAGAAGTAAGGAAATTGTAGAACCGAAAATCTGACCTCAGTTGTTGGATTCCATTAAGGCTGATTTTTCGGGGTACATTGCGCATGCTAAGGTAAGCCAAATTCAGCAAGGTTTTCTTCAAGGGTATATATTGCCTGACAAATCTCTTGGAATTCTTTAACAAAATAACAAGCAGAATAGACAAAGGAGAGGCAGTTGTTGTTTTTCTCTTGGATTTTCAGATGGTTTTTAACGACTTGCTGCACATGAGGCGGCAAAACAAGATCACAACTCATTGTATTACAGGAAAGATGCTGGCACTGATCGAAAATTGGTTTACTGGAGTCACGCAAAGAGTTAGAAGTGGCAGATGGAGTTTAACACGGAGAAGTGTGAGGTGGTACACTTTGGAAGGACAACCTACAAAGTAGAGTAGAAAGTAAATGTCAGGCAAGTTGGCAGTGTGGGGGACCAGAGGGATCTGGGGTTACAATTTAAGGTGTGCGGCAGGGTTTAAGGGTCGGCACAACATTGTGGGCCGAAGGGCCTGTAATGTGATGTACTATTCTATGTTCTATGTTCTAAAACCAGACTCCAGTTTGTTCTATTTCTGATGGTTCTTTTAACCTGTTACGCAATACGTAACAAAACTGGGGACTCGTCTGGGAAATAACAAAATTGGTGCTGGCCATTTTAAATTTGTTGGGGGCTTAATTGAGTGATTAGTGGTTGATCTTATAGTAGAATAACTCTTTTATTTACTTGAGTGGAAAATCAGCAGCAATGAAGATTGAGGTTGGTAGGTTTCTGTGGAACAATCCCCTGAAGTATGAGATGATGCTAAGAGGGATTTGCTGTTGGGAATTACTCATAAGTGAAAACCTAAGGTGAGCACTAGAATGAGGATTTCGATAATACAGCCGCTAATAGCAGAGTATCATATATGCAAGGGGACGTTTGAAGAGGATGTGTGGAAAATGGTGTTGAAAGTAAACCTACTGAGGCTGAGGTTCAGCTTCGGTTAGAAAAATTAAAGGGATGATGAGAAAGTGGTTGAGAGTCAACAGACTAGTTTACTTTAACCCATGAGGTTAAGTTTTCCCTGAATGAGAGCCTCAAAGAGAGCAGCTGCGGTAATCAGGGTGAACTGGCATTTGAATTTGGGGCTAGTACTGAAAGCGTAGAAGAGGCAGCTGGCCCGATTGCCTGTGTTCAGGTTGTTGAAGCACCTGTGAATTTACAGGTTACTGAACCTTGTGTTGAAACTCAGTTAAGGTCTGAGGTGTTTGACCCGGTTGAAAAGGAATGCAGTTCTTTTGTGTCAGATGGACTTGGTTCAGTGAATAATGGGTTAGCCTTGGTACCAGTGGAATTTGAAGATTCTCAGTCACTTGAGTAGACAGTGATCTAAAAGTTTGTGATGAGATGAACACTGGTGAGGTGAATGTTATTGAAGATATTGAGAATGGTGGTTTCTCTGGACATTTGAACAAAGTAGCTCTGAAGTATACATTGGTTTCAAGACCTTTGACCTTGCTGACAGAAACAGCTCTCTCAGATGTGGAGACAGTGCACTTTGATTTGATTAACTATATTTTGGAATTTAACGATATACACCTTGGTGATGTTGTTCAAGTCTGGGAATTGGAGACACAGGATTTTGGGATTTCTTAAAACAAAGGGAAGTGCTGTTTTGACCAAGAGAGACCATCTGCAGATGTTCCTATGGAAACATATAGAACTAAAGATCCTGGTGATGGAATTAGTGACTTGTTTGGAACAAAGGACTTCGTTGGAAGTTCAGCGAATGGGCTTAGTTTAGAAAACATGAGTGAGGAATTAGCACCTGTGCAGAATAAAGTTCAGGCCGCCCTTGAAAGCGCAGTCGGAGCTGATCACGTGATGGTTAATTGTTCTGTGGTGAAGTGGAAAAGAGAAAATGTGTGATCAAACGCTAGTTTGAAGATAACAGGATTTGGTTTTCAGGAAATTTGGTTATGTAACAAAGTATGTGAAAGGTAAAGACAATAACATGGTGGATAGATTGTCTGGATGTTAAGTTTAAGAATGAGATAGAAACTAGTATTTTTTTACGCTTCTGTAGTCAGCTACATGTTAATCAGGTATGTATTGCTTCATATTCTATAATCTACAGTTAGACAAAAACTTTGCTCCTTGATCAAACTTTTTTTTCCCAAGAGTAGGGAGGTGCGACGACATCCTAAGCATTATTCAATATGAAATGTGCCTTTAAAAGAGAGAGAGAGAGAGAGAGAGAGAGAGAGAGAGAGAGAGCTCCGAACAGCCCGTGAGTCTCCATGGTTACGGAAGGGCGGGGCTATATAATGGGCAGCTCGCGTTCAGCATGTTTGGGATATATACAAGGTCAGCTGACTTTTCACACAGACACACGAAAGACAAGGACAGAAATACAGAAGAAATAGACACTGTCTTTCACCTTCCACTAAAGTGTGGGTTTTCCTCGCAGTGTGGAAAAGCGGTGACCGGTGGAAAGCTCTCGGTGTGTTTAACCCTGGTCTGTGTTGATAGCTTTACCGCGTGAAAACGGTACCCTTTTGTGTGATCACTGTCGGTAACCTTAACAGGACTTCGGAGGAAAATTCGTCGGCATCGGCTTACTTGGAAAACAAATCACCTCTCTCTCCCTCTCTCTCTCTCTCTCTCTCTCTCTCTCTCTCTCCCTCTCTCTCTCTCTCTCTCTCTCTCTCTCTCTCTCTCTCTCTCTCTCTCTCTCTCTCTCTCTCTCTCTCTCTCCCTCTCTCTCTCCTCAATTCTACTCAACTTAATATCAAGAACTGAAATGACGTCATTCCTATACCATCGTAAGACTGTATCATTTACCATCTAAGCTTGAAGAAATTTGGGTTATTATTTTACACACTTATAAATGCATAAAATCTGCTAACCTGTTTGGTTTATCTGGTTTTATATTACATATTACATAGAACATAGAATAGTACAACACATTACATGCCCTTCGGCCCACAATGTTGTGCCGACCCTCAAACCCTGCCTCCCATGTAACACCCCCACCCACATTAAGTTCCTCCATATAACTGTCTAGTAGTCTCTTAAACCAGTAGTGTATCTGCCTCCACCACTGACCCAGGCAGTGCATTCCACGCACCAACAGCTCTCTGAGTAAAAAACCTTCCCCTAATATCACACTTGAACTCCCCCCCGCCTTACCTTAAAGCCATGTCCTCTTGTACTGAGCAGTTGTGCCCTGGGGAAGAGGCGCTGGCTATCCGCTCTCTCTGTTCCTCTTAATATCTTGTACACCTCTATCAAGTCTCCTCTCATCCTTCTCTCCAAAGAGTGAAGCCCTAGCTCCCTTAATCTCCCTTAAATACTTAGATACTATAAATAGTGTTTTGTTTGTAACAATACCACACTCCAGGTATGTTCCATTTCTGCTGGTTCTTTTAACCCGTTATGGGGCACGGAAGAAAACAGTTCCAACCCCTACATCACACCGCATATCATTAAACCCCTTCGACTCCTACAGTACTCGGCATCTCCGCCAAACCTCCATCATCCGCCCTGGTGCATTCAGACGACAGCAGACCCGAGAAAGATACCGTCGTGTCAGATTGAATGGCTCATAAAACACTGTTGGCCAGTAGAAGCTACAGACTGATCAAAGACAAACCAGTTCTCTCTGCCCCGCCCGCACCCATTTTGTGGGCTATGAACTGTTTCTTGCATTGGAATAATTTAATCAGAGGAATTGAATGTGGACACAGCGAGCTTCAGGTAATGATCTGCTAAACCTGAGACCATTCTCAAACGAGTCGCCATTTGTTAAGCAAACGGTGTGGACTCTGACCTGATTCTTGACTCTGGTTCAATCTAATCAGAGCAATAAACCCGAGACAATGCTCAGAGGAGTAGCTACTTGTTATGTAAAATGCCAGACATGTCAAACAGGCAATCTGTAGTCTCGTTAGAGTCTGTCTGGGTTGCCTGATTTTACTGGTTTGGACCAGTCAGGGTGTAAAGATAGGAATACACAAGGCTGGGGTGGGCAAAGCCACGTTAAATATGTTGGTTGTAGCTCTGTGCAATGATCAGTAGCCAGGTGACCCAGGTAGATCAGGTGACCTTGAGCCAATGGTTTGGGGATCCAATGGTTCAATTGATGAGGAACAATATAAGATTCCGCAGCTTCAGATATGCCGGGGAGATAACTCTCCAGCGGCCAGAGACCAACCATTGCCGAAAAGTAGGACCACACGGACACGTGGAGATCGGGAACATGAGGATAGGAAGTTGATGATATCGTGTGGATATTCAGAGGCTTTTTCCCAGGGCTGAAACGGTTGCCACAAGAGGACACACGTTGAAGGTACTGGGGATTCGGTACAGAGCAGATGTCAGGGGTGAGTTTCTTTACTCAGAGAGTTGTGAATGCGTGGAATAGGCTGCCGGTAACAGTGCTGGAGGCGGATACAATTGAGTCTTTTTAAGAGACTTCTGCAAAGGTACATGGAGCTTCGAAAAATAGAGGGATATAGATACGCATAGTCATTTCTAAGGTAGGGACATGTTCGGCACAGCTTTGTGGGCCGAAGGCCCTATATCGTGCTGTAGATTTTCTATGTTTTCTGTGTTTCTATGAATTGTCTTGCCAGCGTAGATTCTTTTCCCGGATAATACCTTTTATCTTCATTGACTGTTAATGGAATGTCAGGGTTTAGAGTAGGGTGCACACAGGAAGATGGTGTGTAAATCTACGTGCTTTTAGTATAAATAATAAAAGATACTTGCTGGTAAATACAGATTCTCTGTATCTCGTTAATCATTGCTACAAGGGATGAATCTTTTCACAGTGGCGTCCATCATTAACATTGCCCACTAACAGGACGTGCCCTCTACACAGTGTTACCATCGGGAAGGAGATACAGAAGCCTGAAAGCCTGATTCAGGAGCAGCTTCTCTCCCCGCTGCCACCTGTATCCCAGTTTTGATGTCTCTAGATTTATTTATCCTGTATTTCATTGTAATGCTGCCGTAAATTTAACAATTTCACGACGTCTGTCTGTTATATTAAATCTGGTTCTGATTCTTTAAATATACCTTTGAAACCTTTGATTCTGATTCAGATGCAGCGGGGTTGTGTTAGATCGAACTTACATTAGTTGAAAGCCTATCAGAACCTCGTGTACTGTGCTGTAATATTCTATGTACTGTGCTCGATCGAGCGTACCGTGTCTTGCTATAGTTAAGCAAGTCGATTAACTATTTAAAGCTATGACGCCTTGCTTTTCCAGACTACTCTCGGTGCATCGGATAATAAAGTGCAGGAGAATTTAAAGAACAATAGGCCATAAATATCAGTACCGACCGCTGGATGATCTCGATATCTTTGCTCGGAAGGGATTCGCCAAGTACTATGTAATGAGGAATTGTCCTCGGTGTTCAGACTACGCCGGTCATGGGGTATGAAGGGAAGTATCTGGACAAACAGGAACATTAGCGATAGTCAGTATGGGCCAGTGCCTTGCAGGTCATGTCTAACCAATCTCTCAGAGCTTTACGAGGTAGTTACCGGGAATGGTGTGGTGGCAAGGCAGTGGACGCCGTCTAGCAGGGACTTCAGCAAGCAGTTTCTGAAGGTTCTGTATGGGAGGATGTTCGAGAAGGTTCAGTCGCTTGGCTTTCATGATGAGGTAATAAGATGGATTCGCCAATGGCTATGTTGGGGAAGCTATAGTGTGGTAATAGATGATTGTCTCTCTCACTGGGGACCTGTGACGAGAGGAGTGTCCCAGGGATCGTCGCTGTAGCTGTTATTATTCTTAATCTATATCAACGATCTGGATAATAATGTTGTGAACTGGATGAGCAAATTTGCCGATGACAACATCATTACGGGTGTAGTCAACAGCGGGAAGGAGTACCGGAGCATGAAGCGGGATCTGGACCAGCTGGAAAAATGGGTTAAAAACTGTCAGATCGGATTTAACGCAAACAAGTGTTGGAATTTGCAAATTGGGAGGACCAGCCAGGGTCGGTCTGACACAATGAGAAATAGGGCACTGAGGAGCACGATAGAACAAACGACTCTGGGAATGCAGGTCCATAATACAGGGAAAGTTGCGGCACAGTTACACAGGGTCGTAAAGCTATTCGCACTTTCGCCTTCCTAGACCAAAGTATGGAGTACAGGAGTTGGGACGTTACGTTGCTGTGATTTAAGGCTTTATTGGGGCCCGAATTGGAATATTGTGTACAGTTGGGCTCAACTACCTACAGGAAAGATGCAAATAGGATTGAAAAAAATGAAGAAAAAAATTACACGGCTATTGCGGGTACTGAATGTTTTGAATTAAAAGGAAAGATTACATATGTCAGCACTTTATTCCCGAGCGGGTAGTGGACTGAGGGGAGATTTGATGGAGGTATACAACATTAAGAGGCGTATAGAGAGTGTAAATGCAAGCGGGCTTTCTCCACTGATGTTGGGCGAGAATACAACTGCAGATCATGAGAGAAGGGAGAAATGTGAAATGTTTAAGGAAAACATCAGGGAAAACGTCTTCACTCAGAGGGTGGTCAGAGTGCAGACGGTGCTGACAACACAAGCGGTAATTGAATTTTCAATTTCAACGTTTAAGAGATGATTGGATAAGTACATGGATGAGAGGGATATGGATGGCCACGGTCCGGGTGAGGTCGATGGCAGTAGGCAGTGTAAATAATTCCTCACGGGCCTGACGGATTGAAGATCCCGCTTCTGTGCAGTTGCTTCCTGTTGCTGTCTGACTCAATGTCTGGGTTAGAACTTCAGTATCTCACAGAACCGAACAATCTAGAAATTCTTTGATGCTTTTCAGACCCTCTGTCATTGCACACACTGAAGCATGGAGATTGAGTAAAATGGATGGTCATAGCAGGAGAAGAAAGAAGTGCAGATGTGAGATGATGAAGGGAGTAGCACACTGAAGGAAAATACCTTCACTCCTTCAGTAAGGCGGTAAAGACAACGGTTCCGGGCTGGAGGTGGGTGTGACAGCGGCCCCAGTACAGTGAACAAATCTGTTGCTTCATCGGAGGTACAGGGGATCAGTAGCCCTGATACTATACAACAAAGGGTTCATTTAATCCGAATCCTGTCCTCGGTCAGAAATTGGAGGTAGGAAACCTCGGAAGTCGTCGAATGCTTGGAGTTGTGGAGACGCCATATTTTTCATTGTGTTGAATATTAACTCCTGGACGATACATTACTTTCTGCGTCTCCTTGTCTTGGAGTCGAAAGGCTTTACTAACTGTTGTATGGTTGCCATTACAGCTGTTTATTAACTATTGAACAAATAAGGGCATGTCATTTTCTGCGCTATTTTGAAAATATGAATGCATCGCGGATTTAAAATATAGCACGAGGTTTGGACATAATTGAGTTCAATTGAAAGAGAAATAGAAAGATTACGGCCACGAGTGACTTGATGGCAGTCATGTGTTTCTGTAATTTGTGTTGGATGGGGGGTTGAATTACTCTTCTTTTTCACCATAGATGAGACAGAAAATTTGTGTCTCCTTGCGAGAAGTGTTTTCCAGGAACTGATGCGAAATTCGGAGGCTACATATCATTCCGAAATTCTAAGGTGTTAATGTATGTGAGTCTCAGGTCTCCAGGTCTCACTCTCCTAAGTTCTTTAGAATACGTGCTGAGGCCTTTTGCTTTGGAAGTTGTCTATTCTGTATTCTCCAATTGCCTGCGATGGTTTTGCAGGAAGAGAAGTCTAAGCCCGGATGTTTGGTTTGCTTTCGCAGAGTTTTTAGTTTGTGTAGTTATGTATGGTTCATTTATTATGGGTTTCTGATGGAGACACAGACTCCACACCGGCCGAGTGGATTCAGGGTTAAAGGGATCGAAATTTGACCGCTTCTACACCCGAGACGATAAAATCACGATTTCAGAAGTAAATTGTCATTTGGATAAAATGGTGTCTACTTGAATTGGGAATTTGTAATTGGCATTTTGGAAGGCTGGTTCTTTTAATGAGCAGCAAAAGCTGCTGATTACTTTGAAACTCTTTGAAATGCTGGTTTGAAGTTGCAGGTCTCATTGGAAAAGTTTGTTTTGAGGTCATTGTAGCATCTGCCCTGTAATATGTAAATGGAAGGTCAGTTTAGATAATTCATGATAATTGATGGAAAATTCACAATTTAGTATGCAGAATTGGGGTTGGGTATTTAGAATTAAATGTACAATTGTGCTCGGATATTCAGTCACAGTCCGTGGTCGATGATTAAGGGGTATTATTATTGACGAGTTTAAATATGAACGTCATTGCTGTGTCCGAGTTGGGACAGGAAATGTAACGGCAGTGTTAGTTTAGTGAGGGAAGTTCTGAATGAGCAATGACATGATCTGTGCGAATATTCATGGACCTGATAGAAACATTTCTAACACGATTGCCGATATTGAGGGAGAAGCCTCGTCCGTGTGGTCAGTGACCAGTCTGAATACACAGTGACAATACCAGAGCGTCAGTGATGCGTCACCAGCAGTCGTGATCGCTCTGTTTACTCCATGTTGAAGTGATGGGTCAGATCACTCGTTTTTCTCCTCTGATTCAGGGAATAAAGTGATAACCTATTCAAGCTATCCTTATAGCTCTGTCCTCAGCACCCCGCAACAGTCTCGTAAAATCTCTATGAACTCATTCAATCTTTTTGATATCGTTCCTTCAGAAAGGTGACCAGATCTGCATACAATACTCCTAATCCGCCGTCACCGGCGTCATAAAATGTCAACATAACATTTCATCACCGATACCCAATACCTTAACTTATGAAGGTCGATGTACCAAATACACTCTTTACGGCCCTGTCGACCTGTGATGCGGCTTTCGAGAGTTTATGGATCTCCATTCCCAGATCCCCCTGTTCCACCGCACTCATCGCTGACCCAACATTCAACGTGTGAATCCTCCTAACGCAACAGCTCGCAGTTCCCTGAATGAAATTACATCTACCACTTCTCAACCCATTTTACCGGCTGGTCCAATGACTCTGAATGACTTTGATAGATTTGGGGAAGTCAGGTAAGTTTGGAAGACACGCCAATAGCATTAGGACTGCGCTAAGTCTGAAGGAATACGCAGTTCCAGAGTTTTCAGTCTCTCGATCCCTATCGGTAAACCACCAACGTATGTGGGCTGTATTTCCCCCGCGTTTCTCTCTCATTGGAATCCGGCGACGCGTCTGTCCCCGCCTTCCCCCTCGACCAAACTGAGGCTTTATAAAGAACTACAGCAATTGCACCCCACATTGCGGACTAACATTCGCATTTCCACCAAGCTAACACCGACTTTTCAAGCTTCCGTTAACACTGAGATTGCAAGATGTTTCCGGAATCCTTGGTCTCGGTCACCGATACCCGGGACACGATCTCCAGCCTCGAACTGCGAACTGGGGGAACTGGACCGCTGAACAGGAGAGGTTTCGGGAACACAGAATCTCACGCTGGAGCGGGGCAGTGCATCCGCACCAGGTGGACGGTGGGACTTGCAAGACAGAACTGTGGGACACCAGGGCGGCGTTATCTACACTGACAAACGTAGGTTATTCCACTCGGGAAGAGAGGGGAATATACACTGGTGAATGCAGAAAAAAGAAACGATTGAAAGGGTCGTCAGTTGAGCTGGAGTGAGGAATCATGCGCGATAGTAAAGCGAGTGACAAATGAGACGAACACGTATTTACACGGGTCCCCTTTGGTGCAGAGTTTGCCTGCAATGAGTGGTGAATTAGTAGAGCCAGGCAGGGAAACATCATTACTTCATGACATCCTCGCAGCAATGAGAGCCAGGGGATATTTTATCGCGTCCTTCAGTTGCTCCCTGAACTTGGTCTGGGTGACGGTGTAATGAGCCGTGTTTGTGCAGCAGCTCAGAAGCTGCAGCATCGAGCCCAGTTCTCGCAGAGAATCCGGAGGAAGATTCGCCGCAGAGGCAACAGACAGTCGGGTCCACAAAGAATACACAGCGAACGGTCCCCACAGCAGGACGAAATTGCCAGAAATGATCAGCAGTAAAACGAGGGATTTCCTGCGGCTCTCCATCTCCGGGTCCCCGGCATCCTGTCCCTTGTCAGCACACCGGAGTCTCCTGCGCCCTCTGCTGGTGACTAAAACATGCCGGACGGTTAATGCATTCGTCAGGAGAACCAGCAGGAATGGGATTACAGGGGTGAGAAGGTAATGAAATAAGTCTATTGGCATTGATACAGAAAAAGACAAATAATACACGTTGTCCATACAAATAAAAGGAGCAATTATCCATGTATAATGGCTTGAGAGCCGAAAATACCAGTAAATGTTCTTTAAACAGCTGATCACAGTCACTGTCCCCAGAATCACAGCCGCAGTTTTCCCGGTGCAATATTTTGTTTTCAGCTCCTGGCAACAAATGGCCACAAACCGGTCAAAGGTGAAAGTGACGGTGAACCAGACCGAACAATCGGTGACGGCGTAAAGCAGGACGGCGTGGATTTTACACAGTGGTGCATCTATAGGCCAGAGGATAAGTTCCATTGGCGCGTAAGTATACGGAATCTTGCTCAATATCAGGTCCATAAGGACCATAAGGACAAGGACCATAACATCCGCCGCTGCCATGGCAACCAGGTAGAGAGTGACAACTCTGGAGAGACCGCACGTTCCTCTGGACAGGATTAAACTCGTCACCAGGTTCACTGCGAGGAGGAGAAAAATAATATTCAAGTGCCACACATCAGGAAGCGATTTCTGTTAAGAATCTGTCCGATTTGTGGCTAGTGTGTAGATTTGTGGCTGGCGCTTAGTCAACAGGGCAGTTGGCTGCGAGAATATTGCGGATTCGGATGATATTTCCAAATATTTGTGTTTGGAAAATTAATTTGCATTTTAAACACAAGGTCTGGAAGCAACTTGATTCGGCAGCTGATGTTCTTGAGGGAGATGAAGCGACAGAAAAGAAGCAACGTTTCAGAGGCAAAATATCAAAGGTCATGACATTATGTGTGCAACGTTTCGACAGATTTTACCGGTTACATCATCGTCCTGCGCAGTGCCGGGAGTCACAGGGAACAGCATCGCTACAGAATTTGAATCTATCAAAATGTCTTATCCTCAGTGTGCGACAGCAGCAATGATTTCAAATGGGCGATAAACATTAGAAAACAGTTTAATAGTGTTGCATAGTTGAGCTTCAGAGAGAGACTTATCGGGAAGAGTAATGATAGCGAGGACAGGGAAGTAAATCATTTGAATTATTATTAATGCATACGTAATTCGATGGTCTAGGGTCATCCATTCATAATTAGCAATGATAAACTGAGCAGCCCAGAAGACATTCTTCGGAATTTCTATCACTCTCCACTCTGCTGTTCCCGGACTCTGATCCATTCCGGAACAAGCAAACCTTCCTTCTGCAGCGTGCTCTCTCTGTCCCGCTGTGTGGATCGGCGAATCACTGTGAGTGCCGGAGCGGCTGTTCAGAGAGAGCTCAGTGATTCAGATGCTTATTAATAGGAGAGGGAAACTCCCTTGTGACGCTGAAACCCTCCGTGGAAATGACGATATCGGCATTTAATGAAATGACACAAGCAGTTAACCCTTTTTGCATAGTACCTGAGTAGCAGGTGTGGGGAGGTGTTGTCAAATAATATCGATGTATGAAGTTTTAAATGTTCACAATTTATTTATAAAATATTCAGTAGATTTCTTAAAAAAACTGAGAGTAAAATTCGAAGATAAGGTTAGAACAAAACGTGCAGATTCTATCATTAAGCTCATTTAAAGAAAAGCGCTATATGTTTCAAAAGCTGACTTTTGAATATTGTGATCGAAAAGCAGGCTGGCATGAGTACATAGAACATAGAACGTACACAGTATTTGGCTTAAAGAGAGAGAAAGTGAGAGCGAGAGAGGGACAGAAGCGGAAGAGCCGGGGGAGGAGAGAGAGAGAGAGAGACTGAGAGAGACAGTCAGAGAGAGACAGTAAGAGACTGACAGAGGGAGGGAGAGAAGGAGAGAGGTGAAAGTGAGAGAGAGAGACAGAGAGCGAGAGATAAAGAGAGAGAGAGAGAGAGAGAGAGAGAGAGAGAGAGAGAGAGAGAGAGAGAGAGAGAGAGAGAGAGAGAGAGAGCGAGCGAGC